>NC_056447.1:46840436-47077936 GCF_018296145.1 Oncorhynchus tshawytscha | reverse complement strand
CCACACGCTCAAACTAGACTATGATACAGCAGGCTTGGAGCTAGATAAGGTTAAGATCTGATCTGTTGCCATGAATTGTGAGAGGGAGCAGAAAGCACAGATATTCACACACACACACACACACACACACACACACACACACACACACACACACACACACACACACACACACACACACACACACACACACACACACACACACACACACACACACACACACACACAAACACACACACACGCACGCAAACGCATGCACACACACAGTCTTACACAGCACAGCTAACCTTGTGGGGACATACAATTCAGTCCCATTCTAAATCCTATTTTCCTTAACCCCTAACCCTAAGCCTAACCCTAACCCGTACCCTTACCCTAACCTTAACCCTGACTCTAACCCTAACCCAAAAACCTAACCTAAATTTAACCTAAACCGAAACCCTAGCTCTTAACCCTAACCCTAAACCTAAACCTAATTCTAACCCTAACACTAATTCTAACCCTAACCCTAATTCTAACCCTAAAACGAATTCTTACCCTAACACTAATCCTAACACTAATCCTAACACTAATTCTAACCTTAACCCTAAACACCCTAGAAATAGCATTTGACCTTGTGGGGACTAACAAAATGTCCCCAGTTGGTCAAATTTTTGTTTGTTTACTATTCTTGTGGGGACGTATGGTCTCCACAAGTATAGTTAAACACGTACACACACACACACACACACACACACACACACACACACACACACACACACTGTCTTAATTATTTCTTATCGTCTCCCACATGAAACAGAGCAAGCAGAACGCCCCCTACTGGCGTGTGTCCCTGGTGAATGTGTGCAGGATGGTGAACAGCCTGATAAACAGCCGGTTGTGGAGAGAACAGGTGGAGTATAACACTGGGGAGGAGCTGGGGGAGAGGCTGGCCTCCCTGCCGGAGCCCTTGGATGAGCTCCTCGATCTACAGCACATCTGCAGAGTACTGCAGCCCCGAGAGGTGAGGGACGGACACAGGGATGCATGCATACATAGTGTACACTGGGATATACAGACGCTAAGGACTGGATTCGGAGGTGTCGGAGGTGAAACTGAATTAGAGCTGTCAAATCCACAAGTGGCTCGTTGAGTTACCTTATCGCGGACACTGCCATTGTGTGCACCGAAACCACACCCGACTATAATCCAACAAATCCCATCCAGACACGTTACAAGTTCATACCCTCGAATTAGACTGACAGGCTTACAATCCTCCCATCCAAATTAACATGAAAACATGCATTAGCCTCACATCAACGGTTTGACATTTCAGAGTCATTATTTCTACCATGGATAGAGCCTACACAGTCTAGTACCATTTTGAACTTCTAGCTCAGTAGGGATAATAAGGAAGGGATTGGTTTGTGACACAACACAGCAGCCACTCCCCGATTTGTCAGCTCATACCACAGTTACACCTCCATTACCGTCAAAACATCAGCTCGATCTGATTGAATCAGGCCACATACAGGGATGACCATACCGACACCTACAATGACAGAGGCTGATACACAGCAAAGAGAGCAATTTTCCCCATTTGAATAGAAAACACACACACACTTTGCATACACACATATAGAAAACAAGCACAGGGATGAGCATTGTAGGTCTACAGAGAGCAGTGCGCACACAAAAAGACATATAAACAGGGCCACACACATATCGCTCACCCACGATGAGCATCTATCTCTGGGCCCTGCACAGCGCTAAATACCCACGATGAGCATCTATCTCTGGGCCCTGCACAGCGCTAAATACCCACGATGAGCATCTATCTCTGGGCCCTGCACAGCACTAAATACCCACGATGAGCATCTATCTCTGGGCCCTGCACAGCACTAAATACCCACGATGAGCATCTATCCCTGGGCCCTGCATCGCGCTAAATACCCACGATGAGCATCTATCTCTGGGCCCTGCACAGCACTAAATACCCACGATGAGCATCTATCCCTGGGCCCTGCATCGCGCTAAATACCCACGATGAGCATCTATCTCTGGGCCCTGCACAGTGCTAAATGCCCACGATGAGCATCCATCCCTGGGCCCTGCACAGCGCTGAACACCCCTCATTAAACACCTATCCTTCTCCTCGTCTCTTTTCTCAAGCTTCTCCATCACGTTGATGTGCACACTGGCAGCTTCTCCATCACGTTGATGTGCACACTGTCAGCTTCTCCATCCCGTTGATGTGCACACTGTCAGCTTCTCCATCCCGTTGATGTGCACACTGTCAGCTTCTCCATCACGTTGATGTGCACACTGTCAGCTTCTCCATCACATTGATGTGTACACTGTCAGCTTCTCCATCGCATTGATGTGCACACTGTCAGCTTCTCCATCACGTTGATGTACACACTGTCAGCTTCTCCATCCCGTTGATGTGCGCACTGTCAGCTTCTCCATCCCGTTGATGTGCACACTGTCAGCTTCTCCATTGCATTGATGTGCACACTGTCAGCTTCTCCATTGCATTGTTGTGCACACTGTCAGCTTCTCCATCACATTGATGTGCACACTGTCAGCTTCTCCATCACGTTGATGTGCACACTGTCAGCTTCTCCATCACATTGATGTGCACACTGTCAGCTTCTCCATCACGTTGATGTGCACACTGTCAGCTTCTCCATCACATTGATGTGCACACTATCAGCTTCTCCATCCCGTTGATGTGCACACTGTCAGATTCTCCATCACATTGATGTGCACACTGGCAACTACACAGCTCCTCACACATCATGATCAAGGTCTCTTCGCCCTGACTATACAGATGACCTGTTTTCTCATGAGTGGAAGAAAATACACTAAACACTTGTTTGAACCACAGCTGCATAAAGTAGGTACAAACCAACCATTATCTGGTGTCAAAATGATTATTATTATAACTGCGTTCCAAATGGCACCCTATTCCTTAAAGTGCACTACTTTTGACCAGAGCTCTATAGGCCTTGTCAAAAGTAGTGCACTATACAGGGGAACATAGGGTGTAATTTGTGTTTTCATGGCCTTATGCACCAGGAGTGGCTCATTACAAAGCCTATTCCCCCTCAGGAGACTGAAAAGATTTGGCATGGGTCCTCAGATCCTCAAAAAGTTCTACAGCTGCACCATCGTGAGCATCCTGACCGGTTGCATCAACGTCTGGTATGGCAGCTGCCCGGTCTCCGACCACAAGGACAGTACAGAGGGTAGTGCGTACAGCCCAGTTCATCACTGGGGCCAAGCTTCCTGCCATCCAGGACCTCTATATCAGGCGGTGTCAGAGGAAGACCCTAAAAATTGTCAAAGACTCCAGCCACCACTATAGTCATAGACTGTTCTCTCTGCTACTGCACTGCAAGCAGTACTGGAGTGCCAAGTCTAGGTCTTCAACTGGCAGCTTCATTAAATAGTACCTGCAAAACACGTCAACAGTGAAGAGGCGACTCCGGGATGCTGGCCTTCGAGGCAGAGTTCCTCTGTCCAGTGTCTGTGTTCTTTTGCCCATCTTAATCTTTTCTTTTTATTGGCCAGTCTGAGATATGGCTTTTTCTTTGCAACTCTGCCTAGAAGGCCAGCATCCCGGAGTCGCCTCTTCACTGTTGATGTTGAGACTGGCGTTTTGCAGGTACTATTTAATGAAACTACCAGTTGAGGACCTAGACTTGGCACTCCAGTACTGCTTGTCGTGCTGTAGCAGAGAGAACAGTCTATGACTACAGTGGCTGGAGTCTTTGACAGTTGAGGACTTGTTTAGGACTTGTTGCGGACTTGTGAGGCGCCTGTTTCTCAAACTAGACACTCTAATGTCCTCTTGCTCAGTTGTGCACCAGGGCCTCCCATTCCTCTTTCTATTCTGGTTAGAGACCGTTTGCGCTGTTCTGTGAAGGGAGTAGTACACAGCGTTGTACGAGATCTTCAGTTTCTTAGCATATAGCCTTCATTTCTCAGAAGAAGAATAGACTGACAAGTTTCAAAAGAAAGTGCTTTGTTTCTGGCCATTTTGAGCCTGTAATTGAACCCACAAATGCTGATGCTCCAGATACTCAACTAGTCTAAAGAAGGATGGTTTTATTGCTTCTTTAATCAGAACAACAGCTTTCAACCGTGCTAACATAATTACAAAATGGTTTTCTAAGGACCAATTAGCCTTTTAAAATGATAAACTTGGAGTAGCTAATACAACGTATCATTGGAACACAGGAGTGATGGTTGCTGATAATGGGCCTCTGCGCATATGTAGATATTCCATAAAAAATCTGACATTTCCAGCTGCAGTAGTAATTTACAACAATAACAATATATTTCTGATCAATTTGATGTTATTTTAATGGACAAAAATGTGTTTTTCTTTCAAAAACAAGGACATTTCGAAGTGACCCCAAACTTTTGAACAGTAGTGTACATGTACATATTACCTCAATTACCTCGACTAACCGGTGCCCCCGCACATTGACTCTGTACCGGTACCCCCTGTATGTAGCATCGCTATTGTTATTTTACTGCTGCTCTTTAATTGTTGTTGGTTAAGGGCTTGTAAGTAAGCATTTCACTATAAGGTCTACACATGTTGTATTCGGTGCATGTGACAAATAATATTTGATTTGATTATTCTGTTTTTCTTTACAGCTGCTTGACAACTCTCAAGAGTACCTTGACGCCGATCAAAACAGTGACAACCCGCTCAAAAGGAAATCACCGTATATTTTTAAGAGGCAAGTGAAAAACACCAAAGCTCGGAGGCCGTACATCTTGAAGCGGAGTACATTTTACTGATCCACCCCCGGGAGGAGAAAGAAAGACACTATACATTCTGTGGATATGTGACCATACGTGCTCTCTGTTGTAGTGTTATTACTGATGTTTCCGCAGTGTTTCGTCCATACAGATGATATCTCAAATCTGTGTCTGTCACTATAGGTCTCTACTCACATTCTAGGCCCAATCCTGCTCCAAAAAGAGAGGACCAATTTAAATAAAAGCATACAAAAGCAGTAAGCAAATGTGTATCTTTTGAGAGACTTTATATTTACTCTATTTGTTCACTCCATGTATTTTCTTTCCAATGTGATTAAACAATACATATTTCAAAACCACTAAGATGTGACAGTGTTTTTTCAGAACTCTAGCTGTTTATAATAGCAAACATCAGGAGACTGAAAAGATTTTGCATGGATCCTCAGATCCTCAAAAGGTTCTACAGCTGCACCATCGAGAGCGTCCTGACCGGTTGCATCACTGCCTGGTATGGCAACTGCTCGGCCTCCAACCACAAGGCACTACAGAGGATAATGAGTATGGCGCAGTACATCACTGGGACCAAGCTTCCTGCCATCCAGGACCTCTATACAGTGCCTTGCAAATATATTCATCCCCCTTGGCATTTTTCCTATTTTGTTGAATTACAACAATTTAAATAGATTTTTATATGGATTTCATGTAATGGACATACACAAAATAGTCCAAATTGGTGAAGTGAAATGAAAAAAATCACTTGTTTAAAAAATTTCAAAAAATAAATAAATAATGGAAAAGTAGTGCGTGCATATGTATTCCCCCCCTTTGATATGAAGCCCGTAAATAAGATCTGGTGCAACCAATTACCTTCAGAAGTCACATAATTAGTTAAATAAAGTCCACCTGTGTGCAATCTTAGTGTCACATGATCTGTCACATAATCCCAGTATATACACACCTGTTCTGAAAGGCCCCAGAGTCTGCAACGCCACTAAGCAAGGGGCACCACCAAGCAAGTGGCACCATGAAGACCAAGGAGCTCTCCTAACAGGTCAGGGACAAAGTTGTGGAGAAATACAGATCAGGGTTGGGTTATAAAAATATATCCAAAACTTTGAACATCCCACAGAGCGCCATTAAATCCATTATTAAAAAATGGAAAGAATATGGCACCACAACAAACCTGCCAAGAGAGGGCCGCCCACCAAAACTCATGGACCAGGCAAGGAGGGCATTAATCAGAGAGGCAACAAAGAGACCAAAGATAACCCTGAAGGAGCTGCAAAGCTCCACAGCGGAGATTGGAGTATCTGTCCATAGGACCACTTTTAGCCGTACACTCGACAGAGCTGGGCTTTACAGAAGTGTGGCTAGAAAAAAAGCCATTGCTTAAAGAAAAAAAGAAGCAAACACAAATGGTGTTCACCAAAAGGCATGTGGGAGACTCCCCAAACATATGGAAGAAGGTACTGTGGTCAGATGAGACTCAAATTTAGCTATTTGGCCATCAAGGAAATTCTATGTCTGGCACAAACCCAACACCTCTTATCACCCTGAGAACAACATCCCCACAGTGAAGCGTGGTGGTGGCAGCATCATGCTGTCGGATGTTATTCATCAGCAGGGACTGGGAAACTGGTCAGAATTGAAGGAATGATGGATGGCGCTAAATACAGGGAAATTCTTGAGGGAAACCTGTTTCAGTCTTCCAGAGATTTGAGTCTGGGACGGAGGTGCACGTTCCAGTAAGACAATGACACGAAGCATTACTGCTAAAGCAACACTCGAGTGGTTTAAGGGGAAACATGTAAATGTCTTGGAATGGCCTAGTCGAATCTCAGACCTCAATCCAATTGAGAATCTGTGGTATGACTTAAAGATTGCTGTACACCAGCGGAACCCATCCAACTTGAAGGAGCTGGAGCAGTTTTGCCTTGAAGAATGGGCAAAACTCCCAATGGCTAGACGTGCCAAGCTTATAGAGACATACCCCAAGAGACTTGCAGCTGTAATTGCTGCATAAGGTGGCTCTACAATCTATTGTGGGTGTGAATAGTTATGCACGCTCAAGTTTTCTGTATTTTTGTCTTATGTCTTGTTTGTTTCACAATAAAAAATATTTTGCATCTTCAAAGTGGGAGGCATGTTGTGTAAATCAAATGACACAAACCCCCCAAAAATACATTTTAATTCCAGGTTGTAAGGCAACAAAATAGGAAAAATGCCAAGGGGGGTGAATACTTTCACAAGCCACTGTACCAAGTGGTGTGCGAGGAAGGCTCTAAAACTTGTCAAAGACTCCAGCCACCCTAGTCATAGACTGTTCTCTCTGCCCCCGCATGGTAAGCTGTACCGGAGCGCCAAGTCTAGGTCTAAAAGTCTTCTTAACAGCTTCTACCCCCATAAGACTCCCGAACAGCTAAACCATGAATAGGGTCTGATAGAAATAACACCATTCTTCATGCACTGAAATTTACAACTTGATAAGAGATATTGATAAGAGCTAGTTAAATGACTAATCCATCTGGATAAGGGAATAGTAAATATAAATGACACTTGTTTTAGATATATTTTAACTTTTAAATCACTGGAGAAAAATGTGAAACCAGTCATGAGGCTAACTGAAGCATATCAACATATCAGCTTTCCGGCAGTAAAGAAAAAATGTACCAAAAAGAAAACAAACATGTACCTGTGTGAAAGAGAGGCTGTGATTGAATAGCAGAAAAACACAAGGTCTTATTTAATGATATGGAGTCTGAGCTGTATGAAGAGAGGCTATGATAGAGTAGCAGAAAAACACAAGGTCTTATTTAATGATATGGAGTCTGAGCTGTATGAAGAGAGGCTGTGATTGAATAGCAGAAAAACACAAGGTCTTATTTAATGATATGGAGTCTGAGCTGTATGAAGAGAGGCTGTGATTGAATAGCAGAAAAACACAAGGTCTTATTTAATGATATGGAGTCTGAGCTGTATGAAGAGAGGCTATGATAGAGTAGCAGAGGAACACAAGGTCTTATTTAATGATATGGAGTCTGAGCTGTATGAAGAGAGGCTATGATAGAGTAGCAGAGGAACACAAGGTCTTATTTAATGATATGGAGTCTGAGCTGTATGAAGAGAGGCTATGATAGAGTAGCAGAAAAACACAAGGTCTTATTTAATGATATGGAGTCTGAGCTGTATGAAGAGAGGCTATGATAGAGTAGCAGAAAAACACAAGGTCTTATTTAATGATATGGAGTCTGAGCTGTATGAAGAGAGGCTATGATAGAGTAGCAGAGGAACACAAGGTCTTATTTAATGATATGGAGTCTGAGCTGTATGAAGAGAGGCTATGATAGAGTAGCAGAAAAACACAAGGTCTTATTTAATGATATGGAGTCTGAGCTGTATGAAGAGAGGCTATGATTGAATAGCAGAAAAATACAAGGTCTTATTTAATGATATGGAGTCTGAGCTGTATGAAGAGAGGCTGTGATTGAATAGCAGAAAAACACAAGGTCTTATTTAATGATATGGAGTCTGAGCTGTATGAAGAGAGGCTATGATTGAATAGCAGAAAAACACAAGGTCTTATTTAATGATATGGAGTCTGAGCTGTATGAAGAGAGGCTATGATAGAGTAGCAGAGGAACACAAGGTCTTATTTAATGATATGGAGTCTGAGCTGTATGAAGAGAGGCTATGATAGAGTAGCAGAAAAACACAAGGTCTTATTTAATGATATGGAGTCTGAGCTGTATGAAGAGAGGCTATGATTGAATAGCAGAAAAACACAAGGTCTTATTTAATGATATGGAGTCTGAGCTGTATGAAGAGAGGCTGTGATTGAATAGCAGAAAAACACAAGGTCTTATTTAATGATATGGAGTCTGAGCTGTATGAAGAGAGGCTATGATAGAGTAGCAGAGGAACACCAGGTCTTATTTAATGATATGGAGTCTGAGCTGTATGAAGAGAGGCTGTGATTGAATAGCAGAAAAACACAAGGTCTTATTTAATGATATGGAGTCTGAGCTGTATGAAGAGAGGCTGTGATTGAATAGCAGAAAAACACAAGGTCTTATTTAATGATATGGAGTCTGAGCTGTATGAAGAGAGGCTATGATTGAATAGCAGAAAAACACAAGGTCTTATTTAATGATATGGAGTCTGAGCTGTATGAAGAGAGGCTATGATTGAATAGCAGAAAAATACAAGGTCTTATTTAATGATATGGAGTCTGAGCTGTATGAAGAGAGGCTGTGATTGAATAGCAGAAAAACACAAGGTCTTATTTAATGATATGGAGTCTGAGCTGTATGAAGAGAGGCTATGATAGAGTAGCAGAGGAACACAAGGTCTTATTTAATGATATGGAGTCTGAGCTGTATGAAGAGAGGCTGTGATTGAATAGCAGAAAAACACAAGGTCTTATTTAATGATATGGAGTCTGAGCTGTATGAAGAGAGGCTGTGATTGAATAGCAGAAAAACACAAGGTCTTATTTAATGATATGGAGTCTGAGCTGTATGAAGAGAGGCTATGATAGAGTAGCAGAGGAACACCAGGTCTTATTTAATGATATGGAGTCTGAGCTGTATGAAGAGAGGCTATGATAGAGTAGCAGAGGAACACAAGGTCTTATTTAATGATATGGAGTCTGAGCTGTATGAAGAGAGGCTGTGATTGAATAGCAGAAAAACACAAGGTCTTATTTAATGATATGGAGTCTGAGCTGTATGAAGAGAGGCTATGATTGAATAGCAGAAAAACACAAGGTCCTATTTAATGATATGGAGTCTGAGCTGTATGAAGAGAGGCTATGATAGAGTAGCAGAGGAACACAAGGTCTTATTTAATGATATGTAGTCTGAGCTTGATATAGAGAGGCTATGATAGAGTAGCAGAGGAACACAAGGTTTTATCTAATGACATGGAGTCTGAGCTTGAAAAAGAGAGGCTATGATAGAGAACACAAGGTGACATGGAATCTGAGTGCTGACCAGTTTCATGGGCTTGGTAGCCAGAAACGGAGACAACTTGCCTACTAATTGGCACGCGGTTATGAGGTTACAGCAGGGCCTGAGCCTATGTTTAAACTTTTTTTAAGGTACAGTGTTAGAAAGGTGTGTTACACTGTAGGTGTTAAAACTGTGTTAAAATTCTTAAAATACAAAAAAGTGATAGTGTTGAATAGTGTTTGTGAAATAAAAATCAACAAAAAATCAGTTTTAAAAAGGTGTTGGTCAATGTTTCCTCAATTTTTTTTGTCACTGAGCAAATGTCAGGTTTGCTGAGTGCCAACTTGAACCTTCTGTTTACTGTGAACACTGAGGCTGTACCTGCTTTAAAGTTAGTTTTAAGAGTGGTAAAGTAGGCTACTGTGGCAATTTGATCATAATGCATGCCTACCTGAGTGACCTACCATCAAAAACAATGGAGAAAATGCATCCCATAACATTTTAATATGGAAATAGCTGTTCTATCTTTCACCCTTACAGCAGCAACCAATGTGTGGTATTCAATGTAGGCCTACATTCCATGACACCTTTGAAAAAAACATGCAGGGTGTCACGCCCTGACCTCAGAGATCCTTTTTATGTCTCTAATTTTGTTTGGTCAGGCGTGAGTTGGGGTGGGCATTCTATGTTTTGTGTTTTCTATGATTTTCTATTTCTATGTTTTGGCCGGGTATGGTTCTCAATCAGGGACAGCTGTCTATCGTTGTCTCTGATTGGGAACCATACTTAGGTACCCTTTTTCCCACCTGTGTTTGTGGGAAGTTAACTTTGTTTGATGGCACATAGCCTTGAGCTTCACGTTTTGTCGGCTTCATTTCGAATAAAAGAGAAAATGTACTCTAATCACCACGCTGCACCTTGGTCCAGTTCTTTTAATGGCCGTGACACAGGGTTTGACATAAGCTATTTATCCAGACAAGGACGTGACTGAAAATGTTGTGTCGTTTGATGAAAGAAACCACTTTACAAAATAAAATGCAGCATTATTCCCATGCTATTATTACAGAGAATCAGACAAATTAGGCTATCCTCTGCCTATTGGCTACTTAGCTCTTTCAAGCCTGTCTCAAAATACAACACTGCCACTTTAAGACAAAACAAAGATCTGTTTTGTGCTCTTGTTTTGTGCTCTCCCCCATTGCTGACTACAAATGATCTATAACTGGGCTAATAACTCACTAACTAGCAAAGGATATAAACAAATGTACACACGTCGCTACATGTAGCTCTGGCTTTGATCTCAAGACAAGCACATCTACTCACGACCACTCATGCCGTCAACACCGTCCAGTTCAAAGTGAATGGCACAGATCCATTTATGGCAATGATCTATTTGCATGTAGGCCTACTGCAGCTCTGATTGGTTATGGTGCATTGGTCTGTGTAGAGTAAGAGCCTGAGTCATGGCTGTCAATGCAATAGAACCCTATTTCCGATGCGTTCTACCTACAGCAAAATCTTACATAGTTTTGCATACTAAGTCTTGCATAGTTTGTTTTGTTTCAGTATGTTGCATTGAAAGTGGCTAATATTGCCTTGATTTGATCACAATTGCCACTGTAAAGGGAAACATTGATAGTGTTAACTAACAGGGAAAACTCTAGAAAGTTGAAGTTCAATCTCGTGCTTCTCTGCGTGGGCTAATATTTCTTATGCTCAGCAGTCCTGGGGGAGCTGCATGCCCGTGCGCAACTTAGAGAGGACATTGGTGGTGATAATATTTAATTTGGGACAGAATTTTGTAGATGTTGAACATCACCCCAAGGCGATGTCATTTTTAACCTGTCCCTTTTTTTGGACAACTATGTTTTGAAAACTTATGTTCACATGAATTCTGATTATTTCCAGGGAAACACAACATCCTGAAATAAACATATAGTGCCTTCATAAAGTATTCATAGCCCTTGACTTTTTACACATTTTGTTTTACCAAGTGAGATTAAAATGGATTTTGCACACCTGGATTGTACAATATTACACATTATTCTTTCAAAAATTCTTCAAGCTCTGTCAAGTTGGTTGTTGATCATTGCTAGACAGCCATTTAAGTCTTGCCAGAGATTTTGAAGACAGATTACATCAAAACTGTAACTAGAACACTAGAACATTCAATGTCGTCTTGATAAGCATCTCCAGTGTATATTTGGCCTTGTGTTTTAGATTATTGTCCTGCTGAAAGATGAATTTGTCTCCCAGTGGAAAGCAGACTGAATCAAGGTTTCTTCTAGAATTATGCCTGTGCTTAGGTCTATTCCATTTCTTTTTATCCCAAAAAAACTCCCTAGTCCTTGCCAATGACAAGAATAGTCATAACATGATGCAGCCACCACCATGGTTGAAAATTTGAAGATTGGTACTCAGGGATTTGTTGAGGTGGATTTGCCCCAAACATAACACTTTGTATTCAGGACATCAAATTAAAATACTTTGCCACATTTTTTGCAGAACTACTTTAGTGCCTAATCAAAAACAGAATGCATGGTTTGGAAATATTTTTTTTCTCTACAGGCATCCTTCTTTTCTCTTGTCAAATCAAATCAAATCAAAGCTAATTTTATTTGTCACATACACATGGTTAGCAGATGTTAATGCGAGGGTAGCGAAATGCTTGTGCTTCTAGTTCCGACAATGCAGTAATAACCAACGAGTAGCTAGCTAACATCTAGCTAACATCTAGCTAACAATTCCAAAACTACTACCTTATACACACAAGTGTAAAGGGATAAAGAATATGTACATAAAGATATATGAATGAGTGATGGTACAGAGCGGCATAGGCACGATGCAGTAGATGGTATCGAGTACAGTATATACATATGAGATGAGTATGTAAACAAAGTGGCATAGTTAAAGTGGCTAGTGATACATGTATTACATAAAGATGCAGTAGATGATATAGAGTACAGTATATACGTATACATATGAGATAAATAATGTAGGGTATGTAAACATTATATTAAGTAGCATTGTTTAAAGTGGCTAGTGATATATTTTACATCAATTCCCATCAATTCCCATTATTAAAGTGGCTGGAGTTGAGTCAGTGTGTTGGCAGCAGCCACTCAATGTTAGTGGTGGCTGTTTAACAGTCTGATGGCCTTGAGATAGAAGCTGTTTTTCAGTCTCTCGGTCCCAGCTTTGATGCACCTGTACTGACCTCGCCTTCTGGATGATAGCGGGGTGAACAGGCAGTGGCTCGGGTGGTTGATGTCCTTGATGATCTTTATGGCCTTCCTGTGACATGGGGTGGTGTAGGTGTCCTGGAGGGCAGGTAGTTTGCCCCCGGTGATGCGTTGTGCAGACCTCACTACCCTCTGGAGAGCCTTACGGTTGTGGTCGGAGCAGTTGCCTTACCAGGCGGTGATACAGCCCGACAGGATGCTCTCGATTGTGCATCTGTAGAAGTTTGTGAGTGCTTTTGGTGACAAGCCAAATTTCTTCAGCCTCCTGAGGTTGAAGAGGCGCTGCTGCGCCTTCTTCACGATGCTGTCTGTGTGGGTGGACCAATTCAGTTTGTCTGTGATGTGTACGCCGAGGAACTTAAAACTTGCTACCCTCTCCACTACTGTTCCATCGATGTGGATAGGGGGGTGTTCCCTCTGCTGTTTCCTGAAGTCCACAATAATCTCCGTAGTTTTGTTGACGTTGAGTGTGAGGTTATTTTCCTCCTCCCTCCTCCCTGTAGGCCGTCTCGTCATTGTTGGTAATCAAGCCTACCACTGTTGTGTCATCCGCAAACTTGATGATTGAGTTGGAGGCGTGCGTGGCCACGCAGTCGTGGGTGAACAGGGAGTACAGGAGAGGGCTCAGAACGCACCCTTGTGGGGCCCCAGTGTTGAGGATCAGCGGGGTGGAGATGTTGTTACCTACCCTCACCACCTGGGGGCGGCCCGTCAGGAAGTCTAGTACCCAGTTGCACAAGGCGGGGTCGAGACCCAGGGTCTCGAGCTTGATGATGAGTTTGGAGGGTACTATGGTGTTAAATGCTGAGCTGTAGTCGATGAACAGCATTCTCACATAGGTATTCCTCTTGTCCAGATGGGTTAGGGCAGTGTGCAGTGTGGTTGAGATTGCATCGTCTGTGGACCTATTTGGGCGGTAAGCAAATTGGAGTGGGTCTAGGGTGTCAGGTAGGGTGGAGGTGATATGGTCCTTGACTAGTCTCTCAAAGCACTTCATGATGACGGAAGTGAGTGCTACGGGGCCGTAGTCGTTTAGCTCAGTTACCTTAGCTTTCTTGGGAACAGGAACAATGGTGGCCCTCTTGAAGCATGTGGGAACAGCAGACTGGGATAGGGATCGATTGAATATGTCCGTAAACACACCAGCCAGCTGGTCTGCGCATGCCCTGAGGGCGCGGCTGGGGATGCCGTCTGGGCCTGCAGCCTTGCGAGGGTTAACACGTTTAAATGTTTTACTCACCTCAGCTGCAGTGAAGGAGAGTCCGCATGTTTTGGTTGCGGGCCATGTCAGTGGCACTCTATTGTCCTCAAAGCGGGCAAAAAAGTTATTTAGTCTGCCTGGGAGCAAGGCATCCTGGTCCGTGACTGGGCTGGTTTTCTTTTTGTAATCCGTGATTGACTGTAGACCCTGCCACATACCTCTTGTGTCTGAGCCGTTGAATTGCGATTCAACTTTGTCTCTATACTCTGTTTGATTGCCTTGCGGAGGGAATAGCTACACTGTTTGTATTCGGTCATTTTTCCGGTCACCTTGCCCTGATTAAAAGCAGTGGTTCACGCTTTCAGTGTCACACAAATGCTGCCATCAATCCACGGTTTCTGGTTTGGGAATGTTTTAATCGTTGCTATGGGAACGACATCTTCAACGCACGTTCTAATGCACTCGCTCACCGAATCAGCGTATTCGTCAATGTTGTTGTCTGACGCAATACGAAACATATCCCAGTCCACGTGATGGAAGCAGTCTTGGAGCGTGGAATCAGATTGGTCAGACCAGCGTTGAACAGACCTCAGCGTGGGAGCTTCTTGTTTTAGCTTCTGTCTGTAGGCAGGGAGCAACAAAATGGAGTCGTGGTCAGCTTTTCCGAAAGGAGTGCGGGGGAGGGCCTTATATGCATCGCGGAAGTTAGAAAAGCAATGATCCAAGGTTTTACCAGCCCTGGTTGCGCAATCGATATGCTGATACAATTTAGGGAGTCTTGTTTTCAGATTAGCATTGTTACTACAATGTTGTTGATCCATCCTCAGTTTTCTCCTATCACAGCCATTAAACTCTGTAACTGTTTTAAAGGCACCGTTGGTCTCATGGTGAAATCCCTGAGCAGTTTCCTTCCTCTCCTAAGTTAGGTAGGATGCCTCTATCTTTGTAGTGACTGGGTGTATTGAAACACCATCCAAAGGGTAATTAATAACGTCACCGTGCTCAACGGAATATTCATTGTCATTTTCTGTTTGTCTTTATAGATGTCCTTCTTTATGTGGCATTGGAAAACCTCCCTGGTCTTTGTGATTTAATGTTTGTTTGAAATTCACAGGTCGAATGAGGGACCTTAGTCATCTACTATTATGGCACACAGACTGAGTCCATGCAACTTATTATGTGACTTGTTAAGTACATTTTTGCTCCTGAACTTATTTAGGCTTGATATAACAAAGGGGTTGAATACTCATAACCTCAAGACATTTCATTTGTAATTCATTTGTAATAATTTCTAAAAACGTAATTCCCCTTTGACATTATGGGTTATTGGGTATTGCCAGTGACACAAAACCTCAGTTGAATACTTTTTAAATTCAGGCTGTAACACAAAAAAATTTGGAAAAAGTCAAGGGGTGTGAGTAGTTTCTGAAGGCACAGTAGATATCTATTTGAAATATTTCGCTTGACATAATGATGCTGAATGTAAAAAATGGCCCAACATACCCCACTCTCCCCTACCTACAAGCCATGCATCAACACTAAGGCCAGTTTAATTGGCTCTTGAGATCTTGAAATCCCTGTTTTGTATTTTTTTCATCTCGGTATAATCTTGAAATAACTTTGTCTCATTTATTAGATTCTCCTTTTGTCTGAGTGAGTATCTGGTGTTTCTGTTCTCTGCTATGCCAGGCTGGAGAGAAGCATTCCAGAACTTGTAACTGTAGTATTTTGTATGTATTATGATCCTGGGTTCAAAATAGGATTAAAACAAGAACATCACAACAAAAAGTCTACAGTCTACATCATAAATAACACAATACAACCTACAAGACATTATTACATTATTCCTCTCTTATTACAGAAGTACAATATAATATCCACACTACCACAATGTGTGTGTGTAGAATGTGTGTGTTTGTGTATTCAGTTGCCAGCGAGTGAGACTGCTGTGGAGCTGCATACAGGTATGTACACCAGCCAGACAACAGAGGGCACTGAGGATTTAAAGAAACACACACAGTGTAATTATTTATTTTGACAATAACGTATGTTGGAAATAGCAAGTGTCATCTCAGGCAAAATATACAGTTTTGTAGTCATAAAAAAAGTTTTTAGGGAAGAGAGTAAGAACAATTCTATCACCTCTCAAACAAAGCCATTTGATGGAGCACTATCTATAGAACTCCAATCAGATGTAGCTAACTCAACAAAAACCTATTGCATTCATGTTCAATTAAAACAATTCAAAAGAGAGATACCGTCAGTTTCTCCCATCCTGTTTGGCTCCATATTACCCGTCCAAACATAACGCACGGTGACTGGATCTCTCATTTTCCTTCTCTTATTAGAAAAGCACAGCCGTAGTGACTATCAAATCACAGGAACAAAGTTTGAAATATCCAGATCAACAGAAAGTAGTGACTATCAAATCACAGGAACAAAGTTTGAAATATCCAGAGCAACAAGTATCTTTAATATTAATGTATGTACATTGATGTCCATATATTACGGCATTAAATACGTAATTAAATGTCCATTAATCAAAATGTGTCCAGTATGTATGGATGCATACATGCCAACAGATGGCAGTATTATACAATGTAACTTTGAACCTTCCCACAGGGCACACACTGGTTGAATCAACGTTGTTTCCACAATATTTCAATAAGATTACATGGAATAGACGTTGAATAGACGTCTGTGCCTAGTGGATTGGTTGTTGAGACAGAGAACGAGAGGGAGAAAAACATAGGCTGAGAGTTTATTGTAAAAAGTTAGTAACATAACAATAGAATGGATTTTAGAAAACAAATGAATCCTAGGTTTATTTTTTTATTTAACTAGGCAAGTCAGTTAAGAACAAATTCTTATTTATAATGACGGCCTACCCCGGCCAAACCCAGACAACACTGGGCCAATTATGCACCGCCCTATGGGACTCCCAATCACAGCCGGTTGTGATACAGCCTTGGAATTGAGCAAGGGTCTGTAGTGTGCCAGTCTCTATGGGGGTGCCACAGGGTTCAATTCTCGGGCCGACTCTCTTCTCTGTATACATCAATGATGTCGCTCTTGCTGCTGGTGATTCTCTGATCCACCTCTAAGCAGACGACACCATTCTGTATACTTCTGGCCCTTCTTTGGACACTGTGTTAACTGACCTCCAGATGAGCTTCAATGCCATACAACTCTCCTTCTGTGGCCTCCAACTGCTCTTAAATGCAAGTAAAACTAAATGCATGCTCTTCCACCGATCACTGCCTGCACCTGCTTGCACCTGCCAGCATCACTACTCTGGACGGTTCTGACTTAGAATATGTGGACAACTACAAATACCTAGGTGTCTGGTTAGACTGTAAACTCTCCTTCCAGACTCACATTAAGCATCTCCAATCCAAAATTAAATCTAGAATCGGCTTCCTATTTCGCAACAAAGCATCCTTCACTCATGCTGCCAAACATACCCTCGTAAAACTGACCATCCTACCGATCCTCGACTTCAGCGATGTCATTTACAAAATAGCCTCCAACACCCTACTCAACAAATTGCATGCAGTCTATCACAGTGCCATCCGTTTTGTCACCAAAGCCCCATATACTACCAACGAGACATTACTATCTCGTTGGCTGGCCCTCGCTTCATACACGTCGCAAACCCACTGGCTCCAGGTCATCTACAAGTCTATGCTAGGTAAAGTCCCGCCTTACCTCAGCTCACTGGTCACCACAGCAGCACCCACCCGTAGCTCACGCTCCAGCAGGTATATCTCACTGGTCACCCCTAAAGCCAATTCCTCTTTTGGTAGCCTTTCCTTACAGTTCTCTGCTGCCAATGACTGGAACGAACTGCAAAAATCACTGAAGCTGGAGACTCATATGTCCCTCACTAGCTTTAAGCACCAGCTGTCAGAGCAGCTCACAGAACACTACACCTGTACATAGCCCATCTGTAAATAGCCTATCCAACTGCCTCATCTCCTTACTGTATTTAGTTATTTATCTTGCTCCTTTGCACCCCAGTATCTCTACTTGCACATTCATCTTCTGCACATCAATCACTCCAGTGTTTAATTGGTATATTGTAATTACTTCGCCACCAGGGCCTATTTATTGCCTTACCTCCCTTATCTTACCTCATGTGCACACACTGTATATATACTTTTTCTACTGTATTATTGACTGTATGTTTGTTTATTCCATGTGTACCTCTGTGTTGTTGTATGTGTCGAACTGCTGTACTTTATCTTGGCCAGGTTGCAGTTGTAAATGTGAACTTGTTCTCAACCAGCCTACCTGGTTAAATAAAGGTGGAATAAATAACAATAGAAAAGTGGTGGCTTTAGCACTGAGATGCAGTGCCTTAGACCGCTGCAACACCGGGGAGCTCCTAGGCAGCCATCGTCATTATCTATAGACTTGTTTTTAATTCTCAAGGTACTCAAGGTATTATTACTACTATTTCAGAGGTAGTGTTCCCTTCCACTACACTGGTTTTGAAGGATTTACAGCAGTGTTTCAGCTGTGTAGTGCTAGAGCAAAACACCTTCGGGCCCCCACCAGGTTAAAGAAACACTGATTTACACTATCAACACTTGTGTTGTCTCAGTCTCCGCGGGTTTACTGACCCTGTAGAGTTAATCCCTACCATCAACACCCCTACCACTCTACCACACACCAGATGATATGCTACACTACGTAAATTAATAGAACAGTATTAAGGACTGGTTTAATTCCATATAGCGGAAGATCCTCGTAAAATGTAAAGGTAATCTTCGATTGAGCCGACATATGCAGCTTTTACCGTGAATGCAAGTAAGCCTTCATAAACATCTGATGCATACAGCAGTAATGTTAAATTCTAGTTGTTTGTATTGGACTAAATCCAGCCTTGAGGTACGCCTATTCAATTCCACTCCAATTTAGAGTCTGGATGCAGATTGACAGTTAAAGACTTGTCGATGCGAGCCGCCTGCTGGAGCCTTTTCAGTCAGTGAGTCTCTCTCTGTCTCTCTCGCTAAATGAAAGTAATTCTCTCATCTCATCTGGACGGGAGACACAGCACATCCTGTCTGTCTGTAGAACAGGCACAAGGCAGTCAGATCAAGAGAATGGCTTGTGAAGGAATGAGATTAGTTCCCTTTGTGCAAAATCTGATTGTGTGAATTGGATGATGGCATAACAAGTGCGACCTTGTTGCGGGGCCTGCCGAGGCGGTAATTAGACCTTCGTATGGAAGCCATTACAGAACTCACCACAGAAGGGACAAGGGAACGGGCATTGTCAGAGCTGTTTATTGTCATCCAATAAGACTAGTGCTGCCTGTCAATTAAGAAAGTTTTTCTAATTATAATATAATTTAAAAAATAATGGCCCGTTTGCAGAATAAGGAGAACCACCACTACCCAGCAGAAATTAAACCTTGATTTACATTTTGTTCTTTGGATAAAGCATATCTCTATGTCATAATACTGCTTTTTCTTATCCTAACCCTAACCACAACCGTAACCTGGTAAAACACTTTCAAAACCACCCTACAACCTCCCTCCGCATCACCGGTCTGGAGATGAAAGCCTCCTGGACCATATTCCAGAGGAGAGCAGCTGAATCCAGGTGGATAGCAAAACTTGAGACCTTGGCTCCACTTCGTATGAATGGTAAAGAGTAGGATAAAGCATTGACAGTGGGAGTTAGTGAGAGCCTAATTTAGAGAGCAGGAGGGGCCACCGACACGAGGAGGAAGTTCAAGAAAAAGCTATGTACTTATTTGCTCAATCTGGTTTTGTCTTTTTTATATGAAATTATATTATATCAAGCACTTTAACATAACACTTATCTTTGTAGAACTTAATCCCTTCATCCCTTGGTGTGATTTCCAATTATGTCCTGACTTATTTAGTTATTTATCTATTCATTTATTGATCGAGTTTGCATGTTTTAATATGATTTTATTATATAAAATTTGTTTTAAAATGGAACTTTCCCCAAGCACTTTATCAAAAATGGCCTTCGTCCTGTTGTTGAACTGTGATGTGTGACCCCTCGGAGCTCTCAGCCTTTCATGTTCTCTCACCCTCTCCAGACCAGTCTGATGTACAATATAGAAACAGGGTAAAAAGTTGCTACAGGTCCATGCAACCCAAGGTTTAATACCAGCATAAACAGAAACCTAAGCCTAGCTTCATGTCCACACACCAATTCAACCCTAACCCTAGCTTCATGTCCACTTTCTGGTTCAAACCTAACCCTAGATTCATGTCTGCATACTAGTTAAACCCTAGTTTCATGTCCACACCCCAGTTCAACCCTAACCCTAGCTTAATATCCACATTTATTTTTAGCTTTATTTAACTAGGCAAGTCAGTTAAGAACAAATTCTTATTTTCAATGACAGCTTAGGAACAGTGGGTTAACTGCCTGTTCAGGGGCAGAATGACAGAGTTGTACCTTGTCAGCTCAGGGATTTGAACTTGCAACCTTTCAGTTACTAGTCCAACAGCTCTAACCACTAGGCTACCCTGCCGCCCCATCCTAACCACAACCTTAACGGAACCCCCCAAAATAACCTACAATTTTGAGTGAAAAACAAATGGGATGTTTCGTGAAAGAGATCTGGCACACAGTCAGGTCTTTAAAAAGCCAGAGCAGATCAGTTGATGCGGCACATCAAACATTGTTTTGTAGTGTCATGTGCATCGGCAAGACTGAGTCAGTGAGACACCATTTACACAATAATATCTCTCTCTCTCACACACATATACACACACACACATCCACTACACCTTCCCGTGTTCCTCATGAAGACAGGAGGCGGTAATTGTCGAGAGGGGAGGGAGTATGTGTGTGTGTTTGTGTGTTTGAGGCAGCCGGTGCAGCAGAACTTCAATTTGCTATTTGTGTCTCTTTGCAGACGATAATTAAAACAACTCTACCCCCCTTCCCCCTCCTCTCTCCACAGCGGTGGCCTCCGTGCCGTTACTGCGTGTCCTTCAGCGGGGAGCGTCCTGACCTGATAGTTTGGTCTTTGTTCTGATTGCACGCTGCAGTGAACCGGCGATCAGCTTTGCGGGTTCAGAGATGCACCCTGGGAGAGGAGCTATCTCCACGCAGCGTGCGGGGAACCCCAACATTAATCTTTAATTAAAGCCTATTCATTTCTAAGGGATGGCACTGCAGTCAATCTGTGAAGAGAGTGAAGAGCTAGATATGAGCAGTGGGTGAGGGTTTAGTGTGTGTGCTAATGTGTGTGGAATCCTGTGTGTGTGTGTGTGTGTGTGTGTGTGTGTGTGTGTGTATAATGAGTGGAGGGAGGGATAGCGGAGGCTGGGCAGAGCCATTACGTCTACTGGTTGAGCTCATTCTGTCTCATCAAAGTCCAGGAACCATTGTTCTGTCAGGGATTTCACCGTTTTTTTTCTTTCTCTTTAGCTAATCAGGAGACTCTGATCTACTACCGCCAGGAAGGGATACCTTGAATTGAGAGAGAGAGAGAGAGGGAGAGAGGAAGAGGGAGGGAGAGAGAGACAGGGAGAGAGGGAGAGAGAAAGAGGGAGAGAGGGCATGAGAAAAAGGGAGAGAGAGAGAGGGAGAGAGAAAGAGGGAGAGAGGTAGAGAGAAAGAGGGAGAGAGGGAGAGAGAGAGGGAAGAGAAAGAGGGAGAGAGGTAGAGAGAGAGGAAGAGAGGGAGAGAGAAAGAGAAAGAGGGAGGGAGGGAAAGAGAAAGAGGGAGAGAGGGAGAGGGAGAGAGAAAGAGGAGAGAGAAAGAGGGAGAGAGGGAGAGAAAAGAGGGAGAGAGGGAAGAGAAAGAGGGAGAGAGGGAGAGAGAGAGAGGGAGAGAGAGAAAAGAGGGAGAGAGGGAGAGAGGAGAGAGAGAAAAGAGGGAGAGAGGTAAAGAGGGAAGAGAGGGAGAGAAAAGAGGGAGAGAGGAGAGAGAAAGAGGGAGAGAGGGAGAGAGAAAGAGGGAGAGAGGGAGAGAGAAAGAGGGAGAGAGGGAGAGAGAAAGAGGGAGAGAGGGAGAGAGAAAGAGGGAGAGAGGGAGAGAAAAAGAGGGAGAGAGGGAGAGAGAAAGAGGGAGAGAGGGAGAGAGATACTCTATGTATAAAAGATGGATCAGAGTATTTATCTCCAAGATTAATAAGCAAGATTTAGAGTGTTCCAAGAAAATATCCTCTGTTAGCCTACATTATGATATTTGTTTCAATATGGTCCATAGGCAATAGATTGGTGGTTTCCTCCATCCCACATGGCACCCTATTCCCTATATAGTGCACCTATTGGTCTCTGGTCAAAAGTAGTGCACAATAAGGAATAGCACACCGTCTGGAATTGGAACACAAACCAAGCCTTCTCCTTGCGGCAAGATTTGTGTGTCGGTAACAGTGAGAAACAGATGGGGAGTTTTGCACCTTTGTGAGGCATAGCAATTGGGAGCGATTAAGCGCTCTTGCTGTAGGGACACCCTCTGAGGTACCAACCGGCTCCAAGAAAGCCCCAAGCCCTGCTCTTTTAACTGCACTCTTCCTGAAGACCCAGGAATTGCCATGAGAGAGAAGAGACAGAGAAGAGAGAGAGTGAGAGAGAAGCTAAAGCTGTTATGAATCTTCATTTGATAGTTTTGGATGTAAATGAAAGATTCTGATGGTGATGAGTAAGATTCTGATGGTGATGAGTAAAATTCTGATGGTGATGTCTAAGATTCTGATGGTGATGAGTAAGATTCTGATGGTGATGAGTAAGATTCTGATGGTAATGAGATTCTGATGGTGATGAGTAACATTCTGGTAATGGTGATGGTCTAAGATTCTGATGGTGATGAGTAAGATTCTGATGGTGATGAGTAAGATTCTGATGGTGATGAGTAAAATTCTGATGGTGATGTCTAAGATTCTGATGGTGATGAGTAAGATTCTGATGGTGATGAGTAAGATTCTGATGGTGATGAGTAAGATTCTGATGGTGATGAGTAAGATTCTGATGGTAATGAGTAAGATTCTGATGGTGATGAGTAAGATTCTGATGGTAATGAGTAAGATTCTAATGGTGATGAGTAAGATTCTGATGGTGATGATGAGTAAGATTCTGATGGTGATGAGTAAGATTCTGATGGTAATGAGTAAGATTTGGATGAAGATGAGTAAGATTCTGATGTTGATGATGAGTAAGATTCTGATGGTGATGAGTAAGATTCTGATGGTGATGATGAGTAAGATTCTGATGGTGATGAGTAAGATTCTGATGGTAATGAGTAAGATTTGGATGAAGATGAGTAAGATTCTGATGTTGATGATGAGTAAGATTCTGATGGTGATGAGTAAGATTCTGATCGTGATGATGAGTAAGATTCTGATGGTGATGAGTAAGATTCTGATGGTAATGAGTAAGATTATGTTGGTTATGAGTAAGATTCTGTTGGTGATGAGTAAGATTCTGATGGTGATGAGTAAGATTATGATGGTGAAGATGAGTAAGATTCTGATGGTGATGAGTAAGATTCTGATGGTGATGAGTAAGATTCTGATGGTGATGAGTAAAATTCTGATGGTAATGAGTAAGATTCTGATGGTAATGAGTAAGATTCTAATGGTGATGAGTAAGATTCTGATTGTGATGAGTAAGATTCTGACGGTGGTGATGAGTAAGATTCTGATGGTGATGAGTAAGATTCTGATGGTGATGTCATGAACCTATCCAACAGCTGTATGGTGTTGTTACTTTATTTCAACTCAACTATCAAGACCTTGGCCTGTTTCCCTACTAAAACCTACTAAATTACTATCTGGCAAGGGAAGAATACTGTTTTGACTTACCAAAATGACCATCCAGATATGGGTGTTGCCTGAACACTGCTTTACAATACCTTTCCATCTCATCCATCCCCTTTTAGATCCCTGATTAGTGATTTGTCAGATACACTATAATAGAGACTGCTCTGGTCTATGTTACATGCCTGGTCCAATCCTGTGTCTTTCTGGTTGCAGACGCGGCTAGTCGCCAGGCTCCGGTCATCACCTCCTCAAAGCATGTGGTCGACAGAACGCTCCGAACACCCGGCTTGGGATCCTCCCACCACCAGAACACACAATCACAGTCTCCCGCCAGCTTATTGCAAGCCATTCATCACCCACCCGTCTGTTCTCCTCCCCGAGGCTTTTAAAGGCCCTTATTTACCCATTCATCTGTTCGAGGCTCTCCACTTTCCTTATTTTTGTCTCCTCCACATGTTTGCACGCACACTCATAACAAGCCCCTTCTGATTGACCTTCACCTTTACCATCCTACCTCAGGTTCATGTAACTCTTCACTGCTACAAAAACCATGTTGTTCTGCTGCCATGTTGTGTTGCTACCATGTTGTTGTCATGTGGTGTTGCTACCATGGTGTGTTGTTATGTGTTACTGCCATGCTATGTGGTTGTCTTAGGTCTCTCTTTGTAGTGTTGTGGTGTCTCTTTTGTCGTGATGTGTGTTTTGTCCTATATTTGTATTTTTAATCCCAGCCCCCGTCCCCGCAGGAGGCCTTTTGCTAGGCCGTCTTTGTAAATAAGAATTTGTTCTTAACAGACTTGCCTAGTTAAGTAAAATAAAAATAATAATAAACTGTGTTACTGGCACACAGATAAATACTGTACATGTGATGGTGCATCAGTACACAATATTCTCAAAATATACTACATCCACCTGGATTCAAAACAATAAATGTTTTAATCTCGAAACGTGCAGCATCTTGGAAGTGAATCGAATGCTTTTTGGATTGGATTCATACACGGGCATCTCCACCACATACTGTACAGCACTGTAGGCCTATGTGAAGCGAATTAGCATCCACTGTGATGATCACAGAGGTGAGTTCAGTCAGGCTGCGGGAGCCAGGAGCATAACTGATCAAAAGTCAAACGAGGAAATCCAAACAATTCATATTACCTGATGGTGCAGTGTTGCGTTTCTAGTTACACACTGCTGGCGTGACCATGGCAACCAGGAATGGATTTGGGTGGTGTCGACTGCAACTGCGTCTGGTGCACTACCTATTATGGGTTATTGCTTTGGACACGCCACTCTGGCAGCTCTCTAAAGTGTGCATTAGAAATGGTTGCCGAGATATGCTGGCTGCTGTGTAGACTCACCTCCCGTATGGTTCCAGTTCACTTTGAAGAGATGGGCAGGGTGGAACGAAGGTCTGAATCTAGTATCTGTGCCTGGAAGGGAAAGTTAAAGACCTGTAAAAGTATATTACCAACCAACCAACAACCAGCCCAGTGTGAGGAGTCTAAAATCTCACTATACAGGAACTCAAATCTATGTATAAGTAGAGATAAACGCAACATGTAAAGTATTGGTCCCATGTTTCATAAGCTGAAATTAAAGATCCCAGAAATGTTCCATATGCACAAAAAGCTTATTTCTCCCTGTTAGTGAGCATTTGTCCTTTGCCAAGATAATCCATCCACCTGACAGGTTTGGCATAAGCTGATTAAACAGCATGATAAGTACACAGGTGCACCTTGTGCTGGGGACAATAAAAGGTCACTCTAAAATGTGCAATTTTGTCACACAACACAATGCCACAGATGTCTCAAGTTTTGGCATCCTTGAATATCCACCAGAGCTGTTGCCAGAGAATTGAATGTTGATATCTCTACCATAAGCCACCTCCACTATCATTTTAGAGAATTTGGGTGGTTTGCGTTGTGTGGGTGAGTGGTTTGCTGATGTCAACATTGTGAAAAGAGTGCCCTGTGATGGTGGTGGGGTTATGGGCAGGTATAAACTACGGATAACAAACTAAATTGAATTTTATCGATGGTAATTTGAATTCACACAGATACGGTGACGAGATCCTGAGGCTCATTGCCGTGCTATTAATCTGCTGTTATCACCTCATTTTTCAGCATAATAATGTACAGCCCCATGTCGCAAGGATCTGTACACAATTCCTGGGAGCTGAAAATGTCCCAGTTCTTCCAAGGCCTGCATACTCAGACATGTCACCCATTGAGCATGTTTGGGATGCTATGGATCGATGAGTAAGACAGCGTGTTCCAGTATCCAGCAAATTAGCACAGCCATCGAAGAGGAGTGGGAAAACATTCCACAGGCCACAATCAACAGCCTGACTAATGTGAAGTAGATGTGTCGTAATGCATTAGGCAAATGTTGGTCACACCAAATACTGACTGGTTTTCTGATCCACGCCCTGACCAATTTTTTTAAGGTATCTGTGACCAGATGCATATCTGTATTCCCAGTCGTGAAATCCATAGATACGGGCCTAATTGTTTTTTTCTTTTTCAATTGATTGATTTCCTTATATGAGCGATAACTCAGTAAAATCTTTGAAATTGTTGCATGTTGGGTTTATGTTTTTGTTCAGTATATATTCACATATATACACATTTCTATATTTCAAATATTGGCCGTAACTGACAGTGCTTTGGGTCCACAGTGCTCAGCCCACTTTCAGAACCTTGATGTCTGTAGTCTATGACAGCTGTCTTAAATATGGTAAAGTAATGCACGTCCTGTCCACTGTAAGCCAAACAAAGAGCATCGTGATGAAGCACTTTTATAAACAGTTCCACCCCAAAAGGCAGTAAGACCCTAGCACTACACAGACATTAAGTATGCAGTA
Organism: Oncorhynchus tshawytscha; assembly: GCF_018296145.1. Classification (NCBI taxonomy): domain Eukaryota; kingdom Metazoa; phylum Chordata; class Actinopteri; order Salmoniformes; family Salmonidae; genus Oncorhynchus; species Oncorhynchus tshawytscha. The sequence continues at coordinate 47,051,166 of NC_056447.1, read as the reverse complement.
AAAAGGCTACAGTAAAAAGGCAGTAAGACCCTAGCACTACACAGACATTAAGTATACAGTAAAAAGGCAGTAAGACCCTAGCACTACACAGACATTAAGTATGCAGTAAAAAGGCAGTAAGACCCTAGCACTACACAGACATTAAGTATGCAGTAAAAAGGCTACAGTAAAAAGGCAGTAAGACCCTAGCACTACACAGACATTAAGTATGCAGTAAAAAGGCAGAAAGCACATGAATGTTGAAATGAATAATGTATGGATTTTGCTCTTGGCTACTGCAAGATCTGAGTCAAACACGTTGCCTTCCTGCGTTTGCTGGAAGTTTCAAGGAACAGCAAATGTCACACCAGTTTTTTTTATTTGCACTGTGACGAGGGTAGCCAAATTGCAGGATCTACATTTATTGGTAAACATTTCTATATCAAAACATACTGTAACATGTTCAGGCAAAGACATTATAATAACACATACTGTATTGACTCAAGGCTACCTTGTTCTCAATAGCTCTTTCTCTCTCCTTTAACCATTGAATACCATATTCATGCCCCACTGAATGTACTGATGCAGACAATGATGTCATTCATCATTTTGTGCTGTGCAATTTCTCACACAGCGTTTTTTCCCCTTTTAATATCAATGAAAGTAGTAGTAGACTTTTGATATCAATGAAAGTAGTGGTAGACTTTTGATATCAATGAAAGTAGTGGTAGACTTTTGCAAAGTCAATGTACTTCCCCCAAGGTTATTGGCATTCGTTTTGTTTAATCTAAATTGATTTTAAATACAATATATGCAATAAAACATTTGAAATGATACATGTAAAAAAATATATGTCATTTTACAACAATATACATACAGTACTGTTTGACGAACAATGTCGGAAAATACAACACGAAAACGACATCTCTACACATTCTCTCCACTGAACAATATAGCACAAGTGAGATTTAACCTGTTGTAAAGTAAGTAAGGTAGTATTGGTAAGCATCTAGTCACAAACCAAGTACATTTTCAGTCAAGTTCCACTGCAGATGCTGGACAACAAGTTATAGATCCTGGAATATAAAAGGATTCAATTACTCACTTAACACTTGGTGTTGTTCAGATGCATGCACCTTTGTACACTCACAATTGGAAGACAGCAAAACTTCCCAACAACCCAGAATTTCCATTTATACACTGCTTTCTCTTGTTATTCGTGAGTTATGGGAACAGTGACAGAAGGCTCCTGGGTAGCATGGCTACTGATCTGTTGGAAATTATTATAAAAAAACACCCTGGAATTATCTAATGTGGTGCATTTGCTACCACATAATGTATACGTTGAGCTCACTAAAAAGTATTAGGAGATATTGCTGTTTGAAGTCAGGTCGCCAAAGGCGGAACAGCTGTACGCATCACTTTGCTGACTCTGAGCCGAACAGAATTTATTAATATTTCTATGTTTCCCCACCAAGATGTAAATGCTAGTGTTGACTTCAGTCTTTTCTTCAGCTATGACAGCAATTTCCCCTCAAGTAATATCCATGTACAACAACTTCCCAGGATCAAATAAAGGAATCTTGGAATCACAATCTCTATCCCAGGAATACTCCCAGGGATTCCAGGAAAACTAGGGATCCTACTGTGACGTGTCCATGGCTTAAGCTGTATCATTACAGGTAGTACACTGACCTGATTCGTTGGCACTGCTGTGTACATCAGCACATATATTTCATTGCATTCTGTAATAATGTTCTTACACTTTTCAATAAAGTCCACAAAATTTGAATGAAAGGACCACACTGGGCCTTTTAATAATGTTTGCAGTAAGACATTATATTCTAAACGCCAGAGGATTTGAAGTGAAACTATATCATTTTGTAGAATGGGCATAAGAAGAAGTAATATATATTTTGATGACCTGTACAAAAGATGACGGGGCAGCAGGTAACCTAGTGGTTAAGAGCATTGGGCCAGTAACCGGAAGATTGCTGGTTTGAATCCCAGAGCCCTTGAGCAAGGCACTTAAGCCTAATTGCTCCTGTAAATTGCCCTGGATAAGAGCATCTACTAAAAGGTTTGTTTGTACAGAGCACTACAGTTTAATTATGACCATAGCAATTGTATAGAAAGGATGAGCTATAAACGGCGAATAATCCCCTTATTTACTGACTTTTTAACATGCACAAAATGAAGTCATAAGAGGTTGGGGCCTCATGTAATCAAATGTTTGATAAGAAGGAAAAGGTTGTTCTTCAAGGTGATTTGGAACACAGATGCTTATAATGAATAGATCAGAGCCATGGATAAAGAGAAACCCTTGATCTGTGTCTGAACAAGACCAAATGGAAGAACAACATGGAAAAGGCCATGCACCCTTATAATCCCCTCCTGGCACAGCCAGAAGAGGACAGGCCACCCCTCAGAGCCTGGTTCCTCTCTATGTTTCTCACTAGGTTCCTTTGTAGGGAGTTTTCCCCAGCCACTGTGCTTCTACATCTGCATTGCTTGCTCTTTGGGGTTTTAAGCTGGGTTTCTGTATAAGCAACTGCTGATGTAAAATGGGCTTTAGAAATGGATGTGATTGACTGAAACAACAGGTATACCATAACAAGGCATTTTGTGTGAAAAGAAAAACTGCTGTAGGTTTTGAACCATGCCTCCACCTCCACCTTTAGTATTTCAACAGAATATTGGTGTCATGTATGCAAACATTTATCATTTTATTGCATTGCAAAGATTTGTTGAAATTGATGATGCTCTTGATTATGGAAAGATATTTGTCACAAAGCTACACTTGCTAACAGAACAACATTGTATGAAAAGGGAGAGGACAAGGTGATTCTTCAAAATCGTTTCTGAATTGTTATGACAGTAGTCCTTATCTCATTTTGAGAATTGACTTTATACGTATTTTTTCAAAATGACAGGGTATATTTTATTAATTGCATATTACTGAACATTTTACAGACGGTGGCTTTAAGTTACCATCGCCCATGGGTACCACACAGAGTAAAATGTATTTGTTTCTATATTACAGAAACATTCTAAGAGAAGATACATTAGCGGCTGAGAGCACAACATAGGGGAAAGAGAGAAAATGTACTGGAGAGCCTAGCTCCAGGGGGGGTTGTTGTTTGCTGGTGTAAAGCAGAGAGAGAGAGTGCCAAACACAGACCAATTTACTGGGGTAAAATTGTGCTGTGGTGGAAAAAAGGGAAAGATCAGGTCCACCCTATTTTTCACAATCCGATCTGAGCTGTTAAAGAAGATGGGTGAAAACAAACATTGTTCTCCCGTCAGTGGTTCTGATGGAACATACAGCGCCAGGGAAATAGCACAGCTCGCTCCAACACTTCAACACCACACTAGCCTAGATAGGAGGGATTGAAGCAGCACTGACAAAAGTAAAGCCCTGACACAATGGATATTTGTGGAAATATTTACCATCATAATGCTTATAGGGTAACATGGAAAGGATAACTTCGGAAAGAGGTGAATGGAGCTACAGTACTTACTGATAGCAAGAACATTTGGTGCAATGCTATGTTCCTGGGGCAAAAACTGTCTGCAGGGGTGTTATTTATTAAGCAACATTGTTCAAGGCCAGAGGACCCAGAGGCTGCTTTCAATGTGGAAAGAAACTGTGAAAAATATACAGAAAAATAAATAACATCATGAGTGAAATAACCAACAGACCATTCTTATATACTCACACCCATAAAAACGGGTCACACCCATAAAAACGGGTCACACCCATAAAAGAGGTCAGTCAGACAATCCTTAAAAACATGGATTGTGATGATTTCCATAACTGTATAATTCGATAAAGGTACCTTCAAATATAAAAAATTCTAGATCAAAATATGAATGAATACATACAGTATACTATAAAATTAATAAATAAATGATAAAATAAATGCAATAATGTGAAAATAAATACATAAATAAGTACATAAATAAATACACTGTCAAATGAATTACTAAACCAACTGTTGTCTAAACCAACTGTTTTTGTATTGTCCTCATTGACTGGGAGGTTGTGTAGTCCACAAGCTTATACTCCTAATGATCAGCCATTCTTTCTGACTGGCAGTCACCACAATACGAACACACTCAATGTCAAAGGCAATCTTGTGGTCCACGTCTTGAACCTCAATGTTGCCATATTTAAACTCCCCTAACGTGATGTAGGAAGAACACTGCCTTCCTCTTTTTGTCCCCACCAGCTTCTCTCCTACTTCCAGAGCTCCATGGTGCAGGATGTCGTTCTGACGATCGTCCGTTCCTGTCACGATTTTTATCTTGCTTATTTTAGTTGATTTGTTAAAGACTATAACAAAGAAGTCTCCGGTAGAGGGGGGTTTCCCCCAAAAGTATTCGTCCACACTGCTATAAGCCTTGGTGGCGTCATAGTTTTCAAATACATGAATGTTTGTGTACAGGCTAGCAGGAGGGTTGTCAGGGATATCAATGGAGTCTTCTTCAAAGTCATCATCCTTCAACTTGTTCTCTGCCCCTTTATATGAGGAGTAGTAGCCCATGTGCTGGAACAAGGAGGGCTTGAAGCGGATCACGTCTTTCTGGGCAAGCAGGTCCCGGAAGTGAATGAGGAGCCAGTCACAGGGCATCTCCTGGTAGAACATGAGCAAGAAGTGGGCCAGGCGTGGCAGGTCTCTTGAGTGGTAGAGCTTCCCTATGTAGCCAAGCTTGGAGAACTCCAGCATCACCCAGTAGGAGCCTTCCCTGGAGGTGACCACCTTCTTCAGGGATGTCAGAAAGTTCCGTGAGCAGCGCACATCATCCTCCAGCATCATGTAGAAATCAGAGAGGTTGGTGCAGAAGTTGAGGAGAAAGGCATAGTCCACGTTCTGCTTGGAGCGGAATCGTACCCTGTCCTCTGGGTCATTGTAGTTCCTTTTTAGCCCATCCAGTGATGGATAGTACTCCTCAGGGGCATGGATCACCAGGAGATGCCCAGCGATGATGTGGTGGGCAAACTTCCTGGAGATGTCCTGCACCAGGTTTTCACACCAGGCCAGGTCAAAGTCTGCCAGGTGGACCACCACCACAATCTCTTTCAGCTCCTCATAACTGGACTGGTCAAAAATAGATTTGATCGTCTCCATGAGGTAATTTCCTCTTTTTCTTTTCACGGATGACAATCCAATGGTTAGATATTCTGTAAACAGAAAAGTATATTTTATTAAAGCGTACATTGAAAATAACATTTGTGGAATAACAAAGATGAAGGTGACCAAGATAAAATAACATGTAATGACAGTCAAAGATACAATTACTCTTTCGGGGCAGTGGGGTCCCAGCGAGGTAACGATATGTGACGTTTATGGTTCCAGAGAAATTAGTGAGGTCTCTGAAGGTGTGAACATATCTCTCAGTGTGTGAAGGATGCATTGATGTCTCTCTCAGCGGTCTTTTATCCTCCTCCTGCAACACACAACAAAGACAACAGATCAGATGAGACGACTTCATATAGTGAATGCCAGACAAACCAGTGTCTCATCTCATCTAAGCTGCAGACAAACACACACAGCAAAGTCAACTAATTTCCTTGACATGTCTCACATTCGTCTGTAAATAATAAAGAGGTAGAAATAACACATTTTGGTTTTAAACTCCTCAAGAATATCCTGTATAAAAGAAAAAGAAGGGTTAGCCAACTGATAAGAAATGTGGATGCGTCATACTGATTTCAAAGATTTCTAAAACCATTGAGGCATTTTTTTATTGCCATGGAAATGGACTTTGTGAGAGCACAATATCATTGAAGATATGCAAAACTCCTCAATAATTTAAATAACAAATACAGATAATGTGTTATGATTACCAAGATTTGATGGCATCATGAATAAAAAATAATCATCGGCTTTGGGTCCACATCATGAAAATTTAAATATGTTTCCTTTTGAAAACAAGTAATTATAAAAGGGACAACATGGTTAAATACTAAAGTGAACTTGTGGGTGAAAATGATGTTGTTTGATTAAGGAGAGGAGAGAGTTCTGTCAGATGTTTTAATAGCCCAAAAACGGATCTAGTTTGGAATCCATATTCTATGCCATCTGCTGTGAGGATCCTATATCAGCCGGGAATCTGCAGGCCTCAATCCCAAAACAATGGAATAGAGAGGCACCCTCTAAATAGTAGTTATTATATTGTGGCTATTACTTAAAAAAAAAAAAACTTTATTTGGGATCGGAGCCTGCAGGTAGACTGAGCCTGCCTTTAAACTTTAAACATCTGACCGTTAAAAAAATTGTGTGAACTTGCCCTTTATGACTCAAGTGAAAAATATAGAAGAAGACTCACCAGGACGTATCCATCCTCCATGTACAGGTTGAGGAAGAGGAGACAGGTGATCAGGACCCCCAGAAAGGGAATGGTGGAGCGTTTACGGAAACACCTCATCTTGTCCAGGGACTTCCACACCAGCCTCATGATGGAGACACTCACTGGGATCTGCAGGGAAACACAGGGGGAACGGTACATTAGCAAGCCAGTAGAAAAACATTGAATTGGAACATACAGTGGGGCAAAAAAGTATTTAGTCAGCCACCAATTGTGCAAGTTCTCCCACTTAAAAAGATGAGAGAGGCCTGTAATTTTCATCATAGGTACACTATGACAAAATGAGAAAAAAAATCCAGAAAATCACATTGTAGGATTTTTAAGGAATTTATTTGCAAATTATGGTGGAAAATAAGTATTTGGTCAATAACAAAAGTTTATCTCAATACTTTGTTATATACCCTTTGTTGGCAATGACAGAGGTCGAACTAATTCTGTAAGTCTTCACAAGGTTTTCACACACTGTTGCTGGTATTTTGGCCCATTCCTCCATGCAGATCTTCTCTAGAGCAGTTTTGGGGCTGTTGCTGGGCAACACAGACTTTCAACTCCCTCCAAAGATTTTCTATGGGGTTGAGATCTGGAGACTGGCTAGGCCACTCCAGGACCTTGAAATGCTTCTTACGAAGCCACTCCTTCATTGCCCGGGCGGTGTGTTTGGTATCATTGTCATGCTGAAAGACCCAGCCACGTTTCATCTTCAATGTCCTTGCTGATGGAAGGAGGTTTTCACTCAAAATCTCACGATACATGGCCCCATTCATTCTTTCCTTTACACGGATCAGTCGTCCTGGTCCCTTTGCAGAAAAACAGCCCCAAAGCATGATGTTTCCACCCCCATGCTTCACAGTAGGTATGGTGTTCTTTGGATGCAACTCAGCATTCTTTCTCCTCCAAACACGACGAGTTGAGTTTTTACCAAAAAGTTGTATATTGGATTCATCTGACCATATGACATTCTCACAATCTTCTTCTGGATCATCCAAATGCTCTCTAGCAAACTTCAGACGGGCCTGGACATGTACTGTCTTAAGCAGGGGGACACGTCTGAGTCCCTGGCGGTGTAGTGTGTTACTGATGGTAGGCTTTGTTACTTTGGTCCCAGCTCTCTGCAGGTCATTCACTAGGTCCCCCCCGTGTGGTTCTGGGATTTTTGCTCACTGTTCTTGTGATCATTTTGACCCCACGGGGTGAGATCTTGTGTAGAGCCCCGTGGGGTCAAATCGAGTGAGATTATCAGTTGTATATTGGATTCATCTGACCATAGTCTTCCATTTCCTAATATTTGCTCCCACAGTTGATTTCTTCAAACCAAGCTGCTTACCTATTGCAGATTCAGTCTTCCCAGCCTGGTGCAGGTCTACAATTTAGTTTCTGGTGTCCTTTGACAGCTCTTTGGTCTTGGCTATAGTGGAGTTTGGAGTGTGACTGTTTGAGGTTGTGGACAGGTGTCTTTTATACTGATAACAAGTTCAAACAGGTGCCATTAATACAGGTAACGAGTGGAGGACAGAGGAGCCTCTTAAAGAAGAAGTTACAGGTCTGTGAGAGTCAGAAATCTTGCTTGTTTGTAGGTGACCAAATACTTATTTTCCACCATAATTTGCAAATAAATTCATTAAAAATCCTACAATGTGATTTTCTGGATTTTTTCCCCCTCCTTTTGTCTGTCATAGTTGAAGTGTACCTATGATGAAAATTACAGGCCTCTCTCATCTTTTTAAGTGGGAGAACTTGCACAATTGGTGGCTGACTAAAACGTTTTTTTGCCCCACTGTATAGTTCATGAGACTGGGTTGGCCTACAGACTGCCATCAGATGAAGTGGTTATAAATTATTTCCTGTTCTTTCAAGCATCACTTGTTGTACTGGAATCACATTAGTACAACTCTTCCTGGACATAGTGCATAGTGGGAAAAAACTATTTTCAAAATAACATGGCACTGGCAAACAACTGACATATAAATATTCTTGTGGAATACAACTAGTACCACCAGAAATGGATCAAAGAATACGAAGAGTGACATAAAAATACATATTTTTTTTCTAGAACGCAATTAGGCGTCAGCAAGCTCTTTTGTGACACTGCTACAAAGCCCCAGAGATGCCTAATGGAATACAAACTAGCTGTAAGCTTGGTTCAATGACCACACACACATCAATCACGAACACCGGGAGCCTGGATCACCTGGGAATAGGGCTGGTCAATACATTTCTGTTTGGGGTCTAAAACTGACGCTAACATCCTGTCTCTTTGAAGGCTATTTATTCAATCATGACTGGTATTGGTTGTGTGTAATTAGACACTCTTGATGCTTTTGCAATTTTGCATAATTATGGCTTATAGAGTTGAAAACACTTTAACAGACAACTCTCCTTTAATTTCTACATCTGTATATCTCCACGTCCTGTAGTAGCCAAGGTATACAGTATAAAAAGGTCTAAAAAGGTATTGAACAAATCATTGATAAAAGAATAGGTATTGATGGAACCTTGGTTCTAATCATTATGATGGTAGCCTAAAGAAACACCTGCCTACAGTAAATGCATCAATTAGTGGCCAAGAGTTCTAATAATAGTAATAATATAATCTTGAGCCAAACAAGTAGCTCTCTTCATCTACACTGACAGCTTGTGACATCCAAATCTCTCTCTCTCGCTCTCTCTCTCTCTCTCTCTCTCTCAAATAGTAGCCTACACTGCCACACAGCCATTAAATTTCCAAACTCAGTCAGTGCAATTTACTGCAGGGCTGGCCGACCCTGGTTGTTGAAGAGACCACAAAGTGGCAGGTTTTAGCTGATGTGGGCTAGAGTGAGAACAGGCCGGATAATTACAGATGTAGGATCTTCATTTGACCTATATTATCACAGCTAAATAATCCTGCAGCAAGAGGATTTGAACGTTTAGTCCATAATGTTAGGCTATTAGCTAGCTAAAAGTAGTCTTGAGGAAAATCACATACAGTTAATATAACTGGTTTTCAGTGAATCTATGTAAATCACAAAGGTCATCTGCATTTTCTGTGGTGCAGGGACATTCTCAGCAACAAAAAGAGTGATCACGTTAAGATCCTACATCTGTATGTCCTTCCAAAGGTACCTCTGTAGTGTGGTTGACTAACATCAGACAAAAAGCTGCAGTGGTGACTTCACTCCACAGCAGCAGCACAGTGAACACAACACCACCACCTGACAAAATAGTTCCTGAGTCACCTCTGTCACCTCTTCCTGTCAAAAGCCAACAGCCACAGCAAAATGTGTCACTGGCAACCTTTTTCAGTCACTTTTTTAAAACTACATTACTGGAAAAGAAGGAAATTACAACAGGGGAGAGGTTGAAAGAAAGAAAAGCATCTTGAAATAAACAAAATAAATGTTAGTTGGGCCACTGCAGACGAAATACTACAATTACACAACTGGGCAATTTTAGAATTTTCTGCTTCATGCTGGGTGGGTGGTATTCTGTCTCTCACACATGAGTGCTGGATTTGGTGTCCTGATAATGCAGGTTGGATTAGCACTTTGTACTGGCTGCTTGCCTGCATCCTGAATGGCACCCTATTCGAGTACTAGTCAAAAGTAGGGCCATGGTCAAAAAGTAGTGCTCTTAAAAGGGAATAGGGTGACATTTGGGATGCATATCTTGTTTCAATAATTCAGTCTATCTGGGCTCGGGCTTGATAGAGGAAGCTGTGGCCTAAACCTGCCAAAGGCACAGCTGCAGGTACCTACTTCACTCTCTACACTCTTATTGCACACTCAAACAGCTGCTGTGGCAAGGATGTGCCTGAAATCTGCACTGCTTTCCCCAAAAGGAATGGCTTTTGATATGCAATATGCATATCCTGTACCAAAATCAAATCAAGTTTTTGAGGGTATGTGTCTATAAGTGTACCGGACTGTCTCTAAAATATGAATGTGTGTGCACGAGCGAGTGCATGCGTGCATGTGTTGACTATCATGAGTCCAGAGGAGCTTAGTCTGTGGTTTGCAGAGAAAGGGGTAAGTGTATTTTAATGGGCTGTCATAATGGCAGTCAATCACTCCCTCAGCCATCCAACCTCCTTGCTGTAACATTGCAGCAGGATAGTGATAAAGAGCCATTGTACTTTGAACTGAACCAAAGAAACCGCACCACTGCCACTCATTGATAGAATACTACTTATGATATGATAACAGTACACAACACACTGTAGTAGTCTCTCACATCCGTTGGAAATGGTTTGATAGCTATCTATGAAAGACTGCTACCTGTCACTTACAGTCTGTAAGGGAAATTGATCTGAAGAGTGAGGAAAGTAACAAGTAGTTAAAGGGAGTTGAGTTGAGCACTGTAAGTACAAAACTCAAGTCAAATTCCACCATTTCCACTAATGCCTCTCAAGGCTCGACTCCTCTGTAGCTTACCCCACTGAAATAAAATTATATTATATTGAATATTATATATTCAAGATACCACCCCAGAGAATGGTTACACTGTCAAAGCAAAAGTGAAATATCTCTGAAACCTGCATTTGACAAGCCCTGGCAATAAAAGAATCAAGAAAACCAAGCTTTTCAATGTGTTTGTGTACAGTATTATCTACATAATGAATTCATTCCTTTAGCAGGCTACTGGCAGCAGGGCACTGAGGAAGAAGGAATAATGAAGTAAAGATTTTGTAGTAAAGAGTTCTCCTCTGGGAGTATGAGGTGGGAACAACCTTGGAGTCGCAATGTGATATTCAGACATCCAAATAAACCCTTAACAAACACTTTTCTTTCGAGTCTAAGTCACTTTAAACTCCGCAATTTAGTGACACTTAAACATTTTTAAAACTAGGCGAGCCTCGTGTAATGGGAAAACCCGGATGGAAAACACATTGTGAATGAGAAAAGGGGAAAAGATGAATAAAATGGGCAGCAGAAAGCTATTCTCCTACATTTGATGTTGTTATCTGTTTGACATTATTTCCCCTGGGTATCCTGCACCTCACAGATATACAGCTCTGCACAAATAATCAATTAAGCCTGCAGATTTGCAGGGGTTCAGCAGTTGCTTTGTGTCAGGCCTTCAGCCACTTTCAATGGATTTTCTTTCTCCCACAAAAGAGGGAAATACCGGAGGCTGGTGTTGATAACAAAATTGTAGCAAAGCGCGGAATAATAAATCCCTTCATTATGATTTTTTTTATTTTTAGCAAAGAATTCAAATTGACCAAACAGTTGACCAATTACCACATTCTTATGGAATTTGTCACACAAAGAGAATCTATCATCTACAAAGACTTTGTCAGATATCGACCTCTTTTTCGAAAGATGCTGAATTATCAACATAGGCAGCACACCGAAAGGGATTACTATTGGTGCACTATCACTCTTTGGAGTAATAAATTAAAAAGTTGAAAGCAATTTCATCATGCAATCCATAGATATTACCATACACCCGAACAAGGCTACAACTATCAAGGCTGGAACATTGTCAATCATGTTCCCCAACCTGAGAAGATACAGCTCCTCTTCCATCTTGCATTCCACTAACTCCTATTCTAACTTCTACTGAAACTACATGACACACCCGCATTGATTCTGCGCCCCTCTTGTTTGCTGCTCAGTCTGTCGGCATCGTGACTGTGTGCTCACTTAGCTGCCAACACCTTATCAGATCTGATCATCTTCATCGGGTCCAAACGCTGTGTTCTACCAGTAACCGGTACCGACAAGCTGGCTGGCTGTGTGGAACTCCAGAGGCTCATCGGTGCCAAGGTCCAAACAGATGTACACCCACTCCCCTCCTGCTCCAGGCCTGTCACCGCTGTCAGCAGCCTGATCGCACAGACTCTAACGGGAGGTTGTGTGTGAGATTCCCCCCAGGACACACTGTGTGTGTGTGTGTTTCCCCCCAGACATGCTGTCCAAGCTGGCCCTCGCTGCCACCACTACCCCATGGGAGCCAGAACTCCAGCTGTTCTCCCATAAGGGCTTGGTGGTGCACCTTGCAAACAGGAAATCAGAAACATTCCTCATACCAATGCCTTCCTGCCTGCATATCTATTAACCTTTTAGTCGTTTAGCAGACGCTCTTATCCAGAAGGACTTTTGGTAGTGACTGCATAGACCTACATTTGAATACTCTCTAAGCCTCCCTCTGTCTGGCAGAAGTCCATAGTGTTATGGATTCTCCCAACTCAACACCATTACCTATTTTTGCTGACTTCTAGGAAGCTAAGCTTTGTTCTAAGTCCAGCCGCAGTTTGGATCCACATACAGTCCTAAAACTCATTGCCATTTATTACCATCCAAGCTTTTTATGCAAGGACCAGAGCAGGTGACACAGGTGGGGAACAATATTGAACATGTGTCGCCCATTGATGCTAGCTTCAGCGCAATCAGGCTTCAAAACACTTGGAACAAATGGTAGTTCTCTGGCTGCAGTACCAGCGCTCCTGATAGCTCGGTATTAGCCATGATTGAAATGCAATCGTAAAAGGGTTCTTTAAGATTGGAATGGTCCGTATTTCCAGATGGCCAGTGACAAAGCTAAAGGTTGTAGAATATATTTTCAAGGCCACCAAATGGAGGCATGCCACACCTGGACAACTGCACAACTGATCATTAACTGGCTATATCACTGTGATGTTGGATTTGAAAGGGAGACTGCCTTTGTCATTATGACTATATTGATATCAATTGAAGAAAGAACTATGATAAGAGAGAGTACAGTGATCTGTTGACATACATTTGTAACATCACAGCGGCCAGTTGAAAGAGGATATGAGTTCCACTGTAATGACAGGGTCTGATCAGACCGAGGAGCAACACCCTCAAAGTGTCTCTGTGATGGGGGTAAAGGCAATGAATGCTACAGTGAATTGGGTGCCGGGCTGCTTCCACAGTGTTATCTGGGTATTTACCTTTAAGGTCAGAAGGAAACATGAAAGGCTTTGTGGTTCCATCAGTGGCGAGCATAATGAGGACGGGAGGCGTGAGAAATGATTCATGTGTAAGCGAGCCTCTCCCAGGCCCTTCTCAGCAGTTTGCTCTTTGACCCAGATTAGCACTCCGCCAGAGGCCCGCTGGGGAGGGCTGGAGATGGAGGGCCGCGATACGGCTGGCTCATTTCCACTCGAAAACACACCGGACATGTTGTACTAGACACATAAACGCACATATGAATGCACGCACGCACACACACACACACACACATGCACACGCACACACACGGTTTCAGTTAGAACACTATCTTTGGTGTCATTAAAATGTGTTACTGCTAGACACAGACTGTGAGACACATGATGCCACAGCATTACAGTACCACATGGTTATGTAACATATTCTGAAGTTATTATCAAGTGTCAAAATATTCTGTTAATTTATCACCACGGATAGGCCACATTCAGCCCATGGCTGACCTGCGTGTTGAGTAGTCCTGCTGCTGCATACTGACTATCCCTCCTTGCCCTTTGTGTATGACGTCACATGTCATCAACATATGCTGCAGCATTAATCCAGAACCAGAGGCCTCACGTGTATATCTTCTCTCTTCTCCTCTCTTCTCCTCAGACAACTGTCAGCAGCTCGTCCACTCTATCTATAAAAGGACTGGACAGAGGCTGCTCTGGGCGAGAGAAAAAAAGCCATTGAGGACAGGAGAGAAAAAAAAGAGGAGAGGAGAGAATTCTCTCTGTCTGTCAGTTTTGGAGAAGGGAGTCGGAAGGTAGACAGGGGGACTTGGCTCTGCCTTAAAAGCTCTTAAAAAACCAAGGTCACCTCCTGGTCAAATCTGTGAAATGAGAAAATGGCTGAAGGGGCAAGGGGCCCGTGGCAGATAACATGAGAATGCACTATCTCCTCCCCACACATTTAGTGCAGGGCATTGGCAGGCTTTTCAAAGGGCTCTGTCTCTCTGTGGTTTTGAAATGAGGACCACAGAAAGATACAATAAGATGCCCCAGTTTCCCACCAATCTGACAACAGAAAACAGAACAGAAGAAGTAGTGCTCTTAGGAAATGAGCCTCTGGGATTAGGAAAGTAACCACAGAGATGAATAGTGTTCATATCATTGGGGTTTAGAACAAGGAGGAAAGTGATGTAACAAATCCCCAGTACTGTACAAGTGAGGAGCAGATACTGAATAACTTCACCATTCCATTATACTGTACATAAAAACAATTTTCTACATTTTCCTTTTTGTACGTTACTAGCAAACCCCTAAAACACCTCACTGAAAGTAATGCCCAACAATCAAACTATTGAGACCTCAAAAACCATGATATAAAACTGCTTTACACAGCTAAGTGAGATGCAGTAGCCTACCTTAGTGAACAATACATGTCCGTTATTCCATGTTGACTAAAGCATCCTAAACAGCAGTATCCTCTGTCAGCAGCTGTCTCAGCAGGACAGTATTCTACTGTACATCTTCTCTCATGACTGATGAAGAGTATCCTATAACCCTGCATCCAGCATCCACCCAATCTCCCCAGTCTTCCCTTCAGCATTCATATTTGATGAGGAATGTGTGCGCTGGACCAATCACTAAAAGTCATTTATCTCCAATAATCCTGACCAGGCAACCAACCCTGCTGTAGTCGAGACCTTGTTTTTACTGCCTTATCAGGGATTTTTTCTAGCATGAGATTCTTTAAAACATTTTTAACATGTTGCAAGCTAGTAATTCTTAGTTTTCAAATAGGCGGGTTCTACTTAATAAACCATTCTAAGTGGGCACTATAAAATATGTTACATTTTTTTCTCTGTTTTGTATTTTCCAAAATTCTGTTTTGGGGGTTTTAGTTTCTCTGCTTTCATTGTTTTCAGTACTGCTTTATTTGGTAAATGACAAGTTTATAACAATAACAACAAGCTAATGAGGATGTTTTTGTCTGTCTGGCTCCCTGTGTCCTATGGGATGTGCTGTGTTCATTAATTGGCTATTTTCAGACCTAATGTCTCCAGTCTTACTTACTCAACTATAGTGTTGTTCTAACACTTCTGAGTCATCCACCAAACATTAGTGGCCATTATGCGGCACATGACTTACTTCTAAAAAGTATGCTAAATATTTAGCCTAATATCTGATAACATGAATGACTAAACTGTAAGTGATAGGCCTATACCACCAAAACTGAGTATATAATAATATGTTCATATAATGAGATGTTTGATGAAATATTTTTTTCCAATCAGTAATGGATGTTTAGTCTCATAATCAGACAGAATTAAATGAGGCACTAAACGGCCTGTAACGCAATTACACTTTAATTAACGACTGGTTTACTGTTCACTGACATTTATGCTCAGAGCAAAGACTAACTGCTTTTCTACTCTGGTGACTTTGGCTAATTTTCCATGTCTGATTCCCCTTGTCACCCCATAGAAAATTGACTATAGTCATGTTTGGTGACTCCAAATGTCACCAATAATCAGAATAGGTAATGATATGTCATGTCGTTGCACATAAAAATATGACCCAGTCACAAGAGACAAAAAATTCCAAAATACAACGACATACACGAACGAGCCAAGGGTGAGGTTTTACTGTCACGACTTCCGCCGAAGTCGGCCCTTCTCCTTGTTCGGTGGTGTTCGGCGGTCGACGTCACCGGCTTTCTAGTCACTACCGATCCATTTTTCTGTTTCGTTTTGTTTTGTCTGATTACACACACACCTGTTTTACATTCCCTCATTACATTCCCTATTTAACTATCTGGACATACATTTCTGTTCTGTCTGTGATTGTTCATGTCGTTAGTGGTTGTGTTTGTGTTTGAGTTGTGTTGTATGTTCCTATTTGGAATTTTGCTTTATTCTTTGACTAAACTCAGTTGGATTACTATATACCTGTGTCCTGCGCCTGACTCCGCTTTCACTCTGCACCCAATCGCTGATATTTACATTCAAGTGGTGTACTGTATACAGTGAGTATGTAATTACTGACGTGTAGTGTCATTGTGCATGAACAGACGACCACATTCTCTAGTTAAGACGGTCGTTTTCTTTACCTCCAAATGCTATATGTATCATAATCAACTATGCTGTGTTTGTATTTCGGTACATACATGTATATTGCTGTCAGTCTCTAACAAAGCAAGCCCTTTAACATTGAAGTATTTCTGCAAGGCTTGGGTAAAACACAATACAACTCGTATTTTAATGCATAAAGAAAACTTTTTGCATAAAGATTTTTTTGCATAAAGATAACTTTTTGTTTTGTTCAACCTTAAGGCAGGCCCTCAACCTGGTTCAACCTGTGTCCGAAATGGCACCCTATTCCCTATAAAGTGCACCACTTTTGACCAGGTCCCATAGGGCACATGGTCAGAAGTAGTACACTATGTAAGGAATAGGGTGCCATTTGGAACACAAACCTGGTATCACTCTGATGTAGCAACATTCTTACATACTGGAGTATAGGTCTTAAAAATAACCAATCCTATCTGTTCTGAGTTTTTTCAAAACTTTGCTAGTAGCCCACACAGGAACTTATGCATACTGTAAACTATCCCTGAACTTGGTGAAATATCAAATCGGACACTAGTGAAAGCATTCCTGCTTTTATTATTGATGTTCAGAAAGAGGATGAGGTAACTGGAAATATTCTTATATGACTTCAAAGTCCTACTGTTGAGTCCTATACAGAAACATACCAACAGTACACACATGCACCACATACTCCAAAAAGAGTGTAGCCTACATGCACTCTCGTCTTGCTGCCCTCTCGTCTTGCTGCCCTCTCGTCTTGCTGCCCTCTCGTCTTGCTGCCCTCTCGTCTTGCTGCACTCTCGTCTTGCTGCACTCTCGTCTTGCTGCACTCTCGTCTTGCTGCACTCTCGTCTTGGTGCACTCCACTTTAAACGTCTTGCTGCCCTCTCGTCTTGCTGCACTCTCGTCTTGCTGCCCTCTCGTCTTGCTGCCCTCTCGTCTTGCTGCCCTCTCGTCTTGCTGCCCTCTCGTCTTGCTGCACTCTCGTCTTGCTGCACTCTCGTCTTGCTGCCCTCTCGTCTTGCTGCCCTCTCGTCTTGCTGCCCTCTCGTCTTGCTGCACTCTCGTCTTGCTGCCCTCTCGTCTTGCTGCCCTCTCGTCTTGCTGCACCTCTCGTCTTGCTGCACTCTCGTCTTGCTGCACTCTCGTCTTGCTGCCCTCTCTTGTCTTGCTGCCCTCTCGTCTTGCTGCCCTCTCGTCTTGCTGCCCTCTCGTCTTGCTGCCCTCTCGTCTTGCTGCCCTCTTGTCTTGGTGCACTCTCGTCTTGCTGCACTCTCGTCTTGCTGCCCTCTCGTCTTGCTGCCCTCTCGTCTTGCTGCCCTCTCTTGCTGTCTTTGCTGCACTCTCGTCTTGCTGCACTCTTGTCTTGGTGCCCTCTCGTCTTGCTGCCCTCTCGTCTTGCTGCACTCTCGTCTTGCTGCACTCTCGTCTTGCTGCACTCTCGTCTTGCTGCACTCTCGTCTTGCTGCCCTCTCGTCTTGCTGCCCTCTCTCGTCTTGCTGCCCTCTCGTCTTGCTGCACTCTCGTCTTGCTGCCCTCTCGTCTTGCTGCACTCTCGTCTTGCTGCACTCTCGTCTTGCTGCACTCTTGTCTTGGTGCAATAATGTCTTGCCCATGCATTTTTTAGATACAATAAAGTTGAATTATAACACACAAAAAATAAAATGAAATGAACTAGGAGAGAACACAAATCATGAAATCCACAAAAAAGTCATATGCCCCATTTTAAAATGTCTCAAAATGTATTCCATTCAGATACAGTAACTAACTGGTCCCATTTGCCTCAGGGGCAGAAGCTCATGTGTTTAGAATTCAGCGTGTGCCTGGTACTGCCAGTACACCAGCCGAGGTCCACCTTTGGCTCATTTCCTAACAATTTCCAAGCTTCCTCTAAAATGAATATGAATATGCATCATTGTTGCGCAATGAATCCATTTGCAAGACAGAATGATAATGAAGAAAAAGTGCTTTCAAAAAAGCCAATTAATCTTATGTAAAACGGCTGCTCAATGCGGCTAATGAGATGCCATTTTAATAAGCGGGTGTGTTGTACAACAAAGCCATTTGGTAAACACTATTGTTCATTTGTTTGATGACATGCAGGCAACATAACAGATTTGGGTTTATTAAAAAATAGCAATCAATGTTTTATCTGAGGGAGAAGAAATAACCCTCACCTACAGGGAAATGTCTCTACTTATAGAAGCTACTCCAGACAAGATAAATCAAATAGTGAAAGTATTTAAAAGAAACAAAGTATTTGAACCCAGGTTTCCCACATGAAAAATACCATAGTATGGTATAAATACTATAGAATTCACTGTAGTGTTTTTGAGGACTAAAGTATTTACTGTATTATACTGTATTATACTGTAGTATTTACAGTTAACTATAGTGTATTAAATTTCTATAGCGCTTTTCATAGAATCTCAAAGCACTTCAAGAGCAAAAAACAAACAAGAAATATATCACGATAGGGCAACCGATAGAGGCCAAGTTTTTGAAAGCTTCATCCTCCGAAGGTGGAGAGGGTGAGTTCATGGCTTGAGCGGAGAGAGCTGGTCAGAGGATGGTAGATGATGGTGATGGAGTCTGCTGATGATCTTGTAGAGGGCAAGTCTGGGAACCAGCCTGACTCTTTTGGTCATTGGACTTCTTCTCTTCCAGTCTGTGAGGCAGCCACTTGGGTGATGCCTCAGCAGCTCTGGGCACCAGAAAGATCTCCACACAAAGTTCAGAATAGTAGCTGGTCGTCCTCATTACAAGCCCTCTGCCTCAGCAGGGCTGTATTCCACCAGCTCCCATTCCTCTCACGCTTCAGGCGACTCCTCAAATGATGTTCTCAGAAGATCAGGAATTGGCAGCCAGGTGAAATAAAAAATCTGTAACTTTAGTATAAAGAACTAAAACTATAGTATAATTCAGTATAAATCAGGGCCACAACTTTCACTGGGGACAGGGGGGACGTTTTACCATTGGAATGTAATACAAAACGAGACAACAATGTGCTTTAGGAACATGCGGACGCCTCCGAGAGGTCGGGAAGGCTGTTTGGAGTGTTTATTCGACTCGTTAAAAAAAAGTTGCGCCCCTGGTATAAATAATGTAATAAAAAAATGTAGTATACACTAACTGTACAAAACATTATGAAAACCTGCTCCTTCCATGACATGGACTGACCAAGTGAATCCCGGTGAAAGCTATGATCCCTTATTGATGTCACCTAAGGCAACTCCACCACCATTGGGTGCACACTGCCTACCCTACAGGACACCTATAACACCAGGTTTCGCTGGAAGGCCAAGAAGATAACTATTGGACCACCATCTTATTACATTTGCAATCGCAACAAATAATCTGCTTAGACCCCAACAAAGGATCATCAAAAGCCGTGCTATAAATTCTCGGACAACCCAAAGATTCCTAGATGCCCTTCCAGACTTCCTCCACCTACCCAAGGACGTCAGAGTACAAAAATCGGTTAACCACCTAACTCAGGAACTCAATTTAATAGGACGTAATAACCTAGATGCAGTCGCATACTCTGAGGTGCTGACCTGTTGCATCCTCTACAACCACTGTGATTACTTTTATTTGAACCTGCTGGTCATCTATGAACATTTGAACATCTTGGCCATGTACTGTTATAATCCCCACCCTGCACAGCCAGAAGAGAACTGGCCACCCCTCAGAGCCTGGTTCCTCTCTAGGTTTCTTTCTAGGTCCCTGCCTTTCTAGGGAGTTTTTCCTAGCCACCGTGCTTTTTCATCTGCATTGCTTGCTGTTTGGGGTTTTAGGCTGGGTTTCTGTATAGAACTTTGTGACATCGGCTGATGTAAAAAGGGCTTCATAAATACATTTGATTGAAAATTTGATTGAAGATCATCAGGGTCCCCAGCCATCCAAGCCATACCCTGTTCTCCATCCTACAATCACTCAGACATGGGCAGTACAGGAACATCATGGTAAAAACTGAAAGACTGGCCAATAGTTTCTACCCTTAGACCATCAGGCTGCTGAATAGCCACCACTAGTCAGCTATCTGCTTCCCCCTCTCCCCTGCTGCCCCCCCCAACATACTTTTACTCATTCATCACTGTTGCAGTTGTTAATATGTATATTATAGATTTTTTAAATAATAATTTGTACTGTTTTTATTTCACTTGGCCCCCACACCCCCTCAATGGTCATGCTGCTCCCCCTGTGGTCATTCCCCCCCCCAACCCCCTCAACAGTCTTTACTCTGCCTTCTACCCAATGGACATGCATTTATTCATCACTGCTACAGTTGTTATTATTATACAGTGCTATTTCTATTGTTGTTTTATATTACCATTTTCATTATTTTATTTCACTTGGTCCTGGATGTTGGAGCTCGAAGCTTAAGATTTTCACTGCACCCTGCAATCACATCTGCAACCCTGTACTTCTGAATCTGTTGAAACTACTTCAATCAGTGTAGACGATGAAGGAGAGGAGACCGGTTAAAGAAGGATTTTTAAGCCTTGAGACAATTGAGACATGGATTGTGCATATGTGCCATTTAGAAACAAAAGATTTAAGTGCCTTTGAACAGGGTATGGTAGTAGGTGCCAGGTGCACCGGTTTGAGAGTGTCAAGAACTCCAATGCTCAACAGTTTCTGATGTATGAAGAATGGTCCACCATCCAAAGAACATCCAGCCAATTTAACTCAACTGAGGGAAGCATTGGAGTCAACATGAGCCAGCATCCCTGTGGAATGCTTTAGACACCTTGTAGAGTCCATGCCCCGACGAATTGAGGCTGTTCTGAGGGTAAAAGGGGGTGCAATTCAATATTAGGAAGGTGTTGCTAATGTTTTGTACACCTAGTGTAGTATTTACTATGTTTTTGCAGACTGTAATATACTGTTGTATTTTCTATAGTGTTATTGTTTTATTATCTTTGACATAGAAGCAGAGGAGAAATACTAAAACCACAAATTTCACATAACCTGTAGGTAGGTAGAATGGTAGGTAGGTAGGACTGGGGTCTGAACAGATACAGAATATAAATTGTCTATGCTTGGAATGTATGTTTCTCACTTATGGGTGGCAACAATTGGGATATGGGGGAGGGGAATGGGCAGGGTGTATGCAAATTAAATACAGTAGTATAGTATATACTATATAAAAAAACGTCTGTGTTTTTGCAGACTGTTGTATTTTTGCGGACATTATATTCATATTTACTACATCGTTATTTTGCAGATAATACTGTAGTATTTACTATAGTTTACTACAAAATTATATAGTAAGTACTACACATGATTGAGGGAAAATAGTGTGTAGTATAGTATTCTATTACAGTATACTACAGTTTACTATAGAATACTATAGTACTTACTACAGAATTCTCTACTAACTGTAGTATACTGTAGTATACTGTAGTAGAATACTATACTACACACTGTATTTTCCCTCGATCTTGTGTCTTACTTACTATAACATTTTGTAGTATACTGTCGAATACTAAATTATAGTTTTTTCATGTGGGTTGACTGTAGTACTACCAAAAACATAATGGACTGAATGTGTATATTATGGTATGTGTCCTATGGGCGTGCTTTTATGGTGCAGTACATTTCCCAAAAGGTTAGTTCCTTACAAGCAGAGAAAGTAAAGAATGTGGTTAAACTCAGAACTACTGAACATGTCAGGCTTCAGTGGAAATTGTTGAGAGATGGATCACATTTTTAGAAGTAATCGGTAGCTTGTGAACAGCATTACTTTCAGAAGAAAACAAATCTGCTTGTTATCGACTGGTTGTTTGCCGACTGCATCTCTGCCCGATTGAATGTGTTTACTTATTCATCAAGGAAGAAGGCTGCTAGTTCTCGGACGCTGGGCCCCTGCAGTTATCCCCTTCCTGCTGCTGGACAAAAGGGGCAGACCCCATTAAAGATGCATGGGGACCAGTGATTTGAGTTTAAAGTTCTCCAAGCTTTGTACCGGCCTCTTCAAATATTTATGCCCTACACTGTGTGTTCAGTCTTCAGCACATGGAGTCACTGTATACCTCTGCAGTGGGGGCTGAAGCAGTGCATCCAACTCCAGCCAAACAGAAAGGGCCACACAACCCCATTGTCTTTGGATGCAAGTTACTCTCACTAGCATGGTTTCCAGTATTGTGCCATCTCCTCATGAGGTACAGTATTTGCAGGAAGTAATTGCATGTTGAGTCTCTTGGCTTTAAACATCTCCGGCACTAGCAACCACTGACTAGCTCGAAGATAGTGTCGTTAGTGGAAACCATGCTAATGAAATGAGAGAGGGACGAGGTATGACTGATCACTTGTTCGATATCTTCCTGGACCTCTAGATAGTTTGGTATTCCAGAAGAGACTAGTGGATTGAGAGGAGATGTAATGAAGGAGTATTGAGCCCATTGCATCATGTGCTACTCATAATAGACATAATAGACATAGTAGATAGTTCAGGTGAGTATCCAAGGTGGCATAGCAGTTCAGACGTCTTTTGTCCTCGTCTTGTCGTGTCCTGTATATATATATATTTACAACTTTTTTATATACATTTTATTTTTATTTTCCATCAACTCATCTTCAAAACACTCTCCTGCAACCCGCCTCACCAATTGATATTTATAATAAAGTATTATTTACCTCAAATCTGTAATCCTCCAAGAAGCTAGCCAGAAACTCCAAGAAGCTAGCCTGAAACTAGCCAGAAGCTAATCCAGAAGCTAATCAGAAGCTAGTTCAGAAGCTAGTTAGCTTCTTTACTGGCAAATCGTTAGTATTCAGCTAACCACGGTTTGTGGTCATCAGCTATCCTTTAGCTCGAAAATCTATCGCCAGTTCTGTACGGCGCAGCGCGGCTCGGAACGGAACATACCAGACCAATGTCCCTGGATTTCGACTGCTCTCTGGACATTCATACCCAGATCTCACAGCTAGCTAGCTGCTATCCGTGTGACTATCGGCCTTCGTCGATTCCGGAGCAAACATCAATTATTCCGGAGCTAGCCAGCTCCGTCAATCACTCCTGAGTTCCATCAATCACTCCTGGGCTGCAGTCACCTATCCGGACCCGTTTTACTGCCTACGCGGAGCCCCATCGGGCCTTCACAACTGGACTGCCGACGTTATCTACCCGAAGGAGATCCGGCTGGGTCCTCCGTCGCGACGTTACCTGAACGCCCATCTGCGGCCTGCTAACCGTTAGCTGTCTTACCGGCTGCTATCTGAATAGACAATCGGACAATTTATTTATTTTTATTATTATTATGTTTTCTTCTTGGGCCTCTATAACTATATCTATTGTTTTTATTTTTGTTGTTGTTGTGTGATTTGGATTAATCCCCTCTACCACACGGAACCCCACTAATCTACTGACGGAACGCAAGAGGTGGCTAACAACAGACCTCCATCCTATGCTAGCTTGCTACCGATGGCCTGGCTAGCTGTCTAAATCGCCGTGACCCCCAACCAACCTCTCCACTCACTGGACCCTTTTGATCACTCACTAAGCATGCCTCTCCTTAATGTCAATATGTCTTGTCCATTGCTGTTCTGGTTAGTGTTTATTGGCTTATTTCACTGTAGAGCCTCTAGTCCTGCTCACTATACCTTATCCAACCTATTAGTTCCACCACCCACACATGCAATGACATCTCCTGGTTTCAATGATGTTTCTAGAGACAATATCTCTCTCTTCATCACTCACTACCTAGGTTTACCTTCACTGTATTCACATACTACCTTACCTTTTTCTGTACATTATACCTTGATGCTATTTTACCGCCCCCAGAAACCTCCTTTTACTCTATGTTCCAGACGTTCTAGACGACCAATTCTCATAGCTTTTAGCCGTACCCTTATTCTACTCCTCCTATGTTCCTCTGGCGATGTAGGTGAATCCAGGCCCTGCAGTGCCTAGCTCCACTCCTATTCCCCAGGCGCTGTCTTTTGACGACTTCTGTAACCGTAATAGCCTTGGTTTCATGCATGTTAACATTAGAAGCCTCCTCCCTAAGTTTGTTCTATTCACTGCTTTAGCACACTCTGCCAACCCGGATGTTCTAGCTGTGTCTGAATCCTGGCTTAGGAAGACCACCAAAAATTCAGAAATTTTAATTCCAAACTACAACATTTTCAGACAAGATAGAACTGCCAAAGGGGGCGGTGTTGCAATCTACTGCAAAGATAGCCTGCAGAGTTCTGTCCTACTATCCAGGTCTGTACCCAAACAATTTGAACTTCTACTTTTAAAAATCCACCTCTCTAAAAACAAGTCTCTCACCGTTGCCGCCTGCTATAGACCACCCTCTGCCCCCAGCTGTGCTCTGGACACCATATGTGAACTGATTGCCCCCATCTATCTTCAGAGTTCGTGCTGCTAGGCGACCTAAACTGGAACATGCTTAACACCCCAGCCATCCTACAATCTAAACTTGATGCCCTCAATCTCACACAAATGATCAATGAACCTACCAGGTACCTCCCCAAAGCCTTAAACACGGGCACCCTCATAGATATCATCCTAACCAACTTCCCCTCTAAATACACCTCTGCTGTCTTCAACTCTCAGCGATCACTGCCTCATTGCCTGCATCTGTAATGGGTCAGCGGTCAAACGACCTCCACTCATCACTGTAAAACGCTCCCTGAAACACTTCTGCAGGCTTTCTAATCGACCTGGCCGGGGTATCCTGGAAGGATATTGATCTCATCCCGTCAGTAGAGGATGCCTGGATATTTTTTAAAAATGCCTTCCTAACCATCTTAAATAAACATGCCCCATTCAAGAAATTTTGAACCAGAAACAGATATAGCCCTTGGTTCTCCCCAGACCTGACTGCCCTTAACCAACACAAAAACATCCTATGGCGTTCTGCATTAGCATCGAACAGCCCCCGTGATATGCAGCTGTTCAGGGAAGCTAGAAACCATTATACACAGGCAGTTAGAAAAGCCAAGACTAGCTTTTTCAAGCAGAAATTTGCTCCCTGCAACACTAACTCAAAAATTTCTGGGACACTGTAAAGTCCATGGAGAATAAGAACACCTCCTCCCAGCTGCCCACTGCACTGAAGATAGGAAACACTGTCACCACTGATAAATCCACCATAATTGAGAATTTCAATAAGCATTTTTCTACGGCTGGCCATGCTTTCCACCTGGCTACTCCTACCCCGGTCAACAGCACTGCACCCCCAACAGCAACTCGCCCAAGCCTTCCCCATTTCTCCTTCTCCCAAATCCATTCAGCTGATGTTCTGAAAGAGCTGCAAAATCTGGACCCCTACAAATCAGCCGGGCTAGACAATCTGGACCCTTTCTTTCTAAAATTATCTGCCGAAATTGTTGCCACCCCTATTACTAGCCTGTTCAACCTCTCTTTCGTGTCGTCTGAGATTCCCAAAGATTGGAAAGCAGCTGTGGTCATCCCCCTCTTCAAAGGGGGACACTCTTGACCCAAACTGCTACAGACCTATATCTATCCTACCGTGCCTTTCTAAGGTCTTCGAAAGCCAAGTCAACAAACCGACCATTTCGAATCTCACCATACCTTCTCTGCTATGCAATCTGGTTTCAGAGCTGGTCATGGGTGCACCTCAGCCACGCTCAAGGTCCTAAACGATATCTTAACCGCCATCGATAAGAAACATTACTGTGCAGCCGTATTCATTGATCTGGCCAAGGCTTTCGACTCTGTCAATCACCACATCCTCATCGGCAGACTCGACAGCCTTGGTTTCTCAAATGATTGCCACGCCTGGTTCACCAACTACTTCTCTGATAGAGTTCAGTGTGTCAAATCGGAGGGTCTGCTGTCCGGACCTCTGGCAGTCTCTATGGGGGTGCCACAGGGTTCAATTCTTGGACCGACTCTCTTCTCTGTATACATCAATGAGGTCGCTCTTGCTGCTGGTGAGTCTCTGATCCACCTCTACGCAGACGACACCATTCTGTATACTTCCGGCCCTTCTTTGGACACTGTGTTAACAACCCTCCAGGCAAGCTTCAATGCCATACAACTCTCCTTCCATGGCCTCCAATTGCTCTTAAATACAAGTAAAACTAAATGCATGCTCTTCAACCGATCGCTACCTGCACCTACCCGCCTGTCCAACATCACTACTCTGGACGGCTCTGACTTAGAATACGTGGACAACTACAAATACTTAGGTGTCTGGTTAGACTGTAAACTCTCCTTCCAGACCCATATCAAACATCTCCAATCCAAAGTTAAATCTAGAATTGGCTTCCTATTTCGCAACAAAGCATCCTTCACTCATGCTGCCAAACATACCCTTGTAAAACTGACCATCCTACCAATCCTCGACTTTGGCGATGTCATTTACAAACTAGCCTCCAACACCCTACTCAACAAATTGGATGCAGTCTATCACAGTGCAATCCGTTTTGTCACCAAAGCCCCATATACTACCCACCATTGCGACCTGTACGCTCTCGTTGGCTGGCCCTCGCTTCATACTTGTCGCCAAACCCACTGGCTCCATGTCATCTACAAGACCCTGCTAGGTAAAGTCCCCCCTTATCTCAGCTCGCTGGTCACCATAGCATCTCCCACCTGTAGCACACGCTCCAGCAGGTATATCTCTCTAGTCACCCCCAAAACCAATTCTTTCTTTGGCCGCCTCTCCTTCCAGTTCTCTGCTGCCAATGACTGGAACGAACTACAAAAATCTCTGAAACTGGAAACACTTATCTCCCTCACTAGCTTTAAGCACCAACTGTCAGAGCAGCTCACAGATTACTGCACCTGTACATAGCCCACCTATAATTTAGCCCAAACTACCTCTTTCCCAACTGTATTTCATTTTAATTTATTTATTTTGCTCCTTTGCACCCCATTATTTTTATTTCTACTTTGAACATTCTTCCATTGGAAAACTACCATTCCAGTGTTTTACTTGCTATATTGTATTTACTTTGCCACCATGGCCTTTTTTTTGCCTTTACCTCCCTTCTCACCTCATTTGCTCACATTGTATATAGACTTGTTTATACTGTATTATTGACTGTATGTTTGTTTTACTCCATGTGTAACTCTGTGTCGTTGTATCTGTCGAACTGCTTTGCTTTATCTTGGCCAGGTCGCAATTGTAAATGAGAACTTGTTCTCAACTTGCCTACCTGGTTAAATAAAGGTAAAATAAAATAAATAAAATAAAGGTCCATTCAAGTTTTCTCCTGGGAGGTTTAAGATTGAGATTAAGGTGAATGAGTATGGTAAAATGCAGATTGCAAGATCAAAATTGTCTGTAAGAAGCAGTGATGTAGTGGTAAAAGAAGGTGGGTATACTGTAAATTCCAGTGGGTGTTTGAGATAAGACAAACAACCACGGATATAAACCAAAACATACAACATTTTTTAAATGATTGTATTGTTTGATTACACTGATCATGTGTTTTTAAGTTTAGGTGTCGCTTTACTTAGGGTTTAATATTTTCCGGTATCCTATAAATGTTCCATCCCGAGAAGAAATCACTTTTCTCCCGGGTAACCCGGTATTTCCCACCAAAACCGGAAGTGTCTTTCAAAAACATTATAAAGCATATAAATATGTCTGGATTTGATTAGAGCTTTGATTAGCATGACATTTCAAACCTGATGCTACCTGAGCCTGATGAATCATATATTTAATACATTTTATGAGCCCTACATTAACCACATTTAATGAGCCCAGAGCCAAAAACCCCTAAATGATTGTGCCGTTATCCAATACATATTTGATATCGGGTACAGCACATTACCCACGACAGAAAAACATAAAAGCTTATAGATGTAGCTAGCTATATGCTCTCTTGGGTAAATAAATGAAACCAGCTGCAGTAGGCTAATATTTTTTTTGTGTGAACTCTATTACTGTACTGTATTGTATTATACAAATCAAATCAAATCAAATGTATTTATATAGCCCTTCGTACATCAGCTGATCTCT
The DNA here is from genome assembly GCF_018296145.1 of Oncorhynchus tshawytscha. Taxonomy (NCBI): domain Eukaryota; kingdom Metazoa; phylum Chordata; class Actinopteri; order Salmoniformes; family Salmonidae; genus Oncorhynchus; species Oncorhynchus tshawytscha. The sequence continues at coordinate 47,022,898 of NC_056447.1, read as the reverse complement.
CAAAGTGCTGTACAGAAACCCAGCCTAAATCCCCAAACAGCACGCAATGCAGGTGTAGAAGCACGGTGGCTAGGAAAAACTCCCTAGAAAGGCCAAAACCTAGGAAGGTTCCTAGAGAGGAACCAGGCTATGTGGGGTGGCCAGTCCTCTTCTGGCTGTGCTGGGTGGAGAGTATAACAGAACATGGCCAAGATGTTCAAATGTTCAATTGTACTGTACTATATGGACTGAAATAGAACATGCAGAATAGAAAAGCAGAATAGAACATGCGATTCAGGTGCAGCACATGCGACTCTACAAAGTTACAAGTATAGGCTAGCGAATTGGATATTAATTTTGAAATATAATAGGTAGGCTGACGCATATATACCTTTCATAATATTCCCTTAATGTTATTAGCCTACCTCCCCTTTCTCTCTTTATTGTTGCTTCATTCCTACCTCGCTTTCAACAGTTAAATGACATTTTGTTGTCCTTATCTTCATCATTCTAATGACATCGTTGAATAATGTTGGACTAGAATTAGATGCAGAAGGCTTTCACTTCTCTTCACAAAGATTGAATGGTTATGGGTCTGAATAAATAACTGCTATAGCCTATAACTGCCATCGCACGTTCGCACTTTTTTCAAAATACCCGTGAGTTCCATTGGGCTGCTGCATTTAACATTCAGCAAAAAAGAGCTTGCATCCCTCTTCGAATAGACTATTGGTATAAGAAATGCTAAAAAAAAATGATGTCCAGCAAGCTATTCTAGTCTAGCTTTCTCTGCATGGGAGGACATTTTATGGAGAGTCCAACAGAGCACAGGTGCTTGCGTGTTATAAGTTAGAAGCTATTTTGCATAACCCATCATTAATAAGCTAAATATAAGGCTAATACTACATTGAATTTATTACCTGAAAGAGGTAGGCTAGAATTTATATATAGGGCTATATATCAATCTAGAACAGGATTATATATTTTGGATGCGATATATCAATGGAGTTGATGGAGAGAGTGCTTGCACATGCACTGATTTAAAGCAACGATATTCGAGTGATAAGCTGTTTTAAAACTCTTCAGCTGCTATTAAAATAATCATAATCTTTACAATTAAAAAGCAAGGTGACCCCTGAAAGCCAGACGGAGATGGGTAAATTAGACACGTATTCATTCGGGTCTTTATATTATTGTAGCATCCCATAGGAAAACAAAATCCAAGATGATATCTCCTTTATAACATCTGTCCATCTCCTAGACAAAAAAGAGCACTAGTCAATACAAAAGTGAGATGTTGTGCATTTTCTCATACATCTCAATTGTCACTCCTGAGAAGTAGACATGGATCTGTGTCAGAGTTATCACTGTATGAGTTCTCTGAGCTCTCTCAACATCTGTCTCTTTTCTCAGTCTCAGCTACTAGATAAATGAGAGTAGTACAAGAACTTAAGAGTCTCAATGTGATACAATCAATTAGATGCTCTATCTCAAACATGCCTTACATTTACCCCATACAGATCTCAGTGGTATTTACAGATTGTAATATTAGACCTACCTCACTATTTTTAAATGTTTTAAATTTTATCAGGTAAGTTAACTGAGAAAATGTTCTCATTTGCAGCAACGACCTGGGGAATAGTTACGGGGGATGAATGAGCCAACTGTAAACTGGGGATTATTAGGTGACTATGATGGTTTTTGAGGGCCAGATTGGGAACTTAGCCAGGACACCATGTTTAACAGCCCTACTCTTACAATAAGTGCCATGGGATCTTTAATGACCTCAAAGAGTCAGGACACCTGTTTAACATCCCATCCAAAAAACAGCACCCTACACAGGGTAGTGGGGTATTGTTTTAGACCAGAGGAAAGAGTGCCTCCTACTGACCCTCCAACACCACTTCCAGCAGCATCTGGTCTCCCATCCAGGAACAACCCTGCTTAGCTTCAGAAGCAAGCTAGCAGTGGTATGCAGGGTGGTATGCTGCTAGCATACCATAAACTATATATGAGACCAATTATTACAGGTCTGATCAATTCATGCAAATGTTATCTCAGAGATATCTCTACATGATCTCAAAGTGGTGCTGAAGTGTAAAATAATCACAAAAGTGATATTTTTGTATCAAAAGATACGATATCAAAAGATATGATTTATTTCCATTAATTCATCATTCAATATACATTCATTCTGTTCCAACACAAGTCATTTGTTGAGTATACCTTGTCCTTCTCAAGTGTGTTTGGAAAATGAGCTGCAAACACAATACAGGGCATAGATGTCAAGTCAAGGATAACAACTTTGCCCAAAACATGCTCAAGGGAAATTACAACTGTGTTGACAGGGGTTTCCAATAGGGTCACAACATGAAAGCAGGTACCATGTGTTACAGTATCTTGCAGCAAAGAAAAACCTGCCTTTTCAAATTCACTAATCAGTGTGCATTTGTCACCTGATTCCTCAGAGGTAAAGAAGAAATCAATCTGTCCATACTTTATTTGTGCTACATTAGAATAAAAAAAAACCCAGTACAATTGTTCCTTCTTTTTCCTTTCCCATAATGCCTTGATGTGAGATGAGTTCTCTTAACTTGTGCCCTGTGAAATGCTTTCACTGAATGCAGTGAATGAATGTGGCGACCAGCATGTTTTTATATTGCAGACGGGTACCTTGGCCTCTAGTTGAAGTTCACTTGATGCTCCAATTATGTTTGTTCTCGACTTATCACTCTTTTCATCAGAAGAACTATGGTCATTGGTCATCCGTGCGTAAAAGTCAGCTATGGCATCAGAGAAATAGCAGGAATAAACTGCACTAGTTTGACCGCACGGACTATTTGCATTGGTAGATTTTGAGTACCATGTATGTATGCCTTAACAAATAGCCATTTTATCTTCAAAATGGAAACATGAATGAGTCCATAATGGGCCAAGGGCTCTGACGCTGCCTGCTAGGTGCAGAAGAATGTGAATATTTGCAGTTTGGTAACACTCACCATAGAGATTCCTAATTTGAGAGCAAAAGTTCCATAGCAGATTCTCTGCATGATCGATCTGTTGCATTGATATGGAATCCATCAGAAGAATGAAAATAGCTTCACTTAGAAGGAGGAAGTGACTGTAGTGAAGCGTTCCAAGAACACCACGGAAACAAACAGGTCCAAACAAGATTAAAAGAGCCCGATATTCTGATGGCTTAAAAAACATCCTGTGAGATGCTACTGATCGAGGATATCGTGTCAAGGATGGTGGTCAGATATCGTGAAATCGCTTGTCTATTTCTTTTGTTTCTTTTGACATGCTGAAGGGCTGATGAGAAAACTCAGTGGAAAATCACAGAAGCATCAGAAGGAGCATCACTCCTAACAGAGCTGAGTGCATGTAGTCTATGCCAGTGCTACAGATTAGGTCATAACTTTTAAGTTGGCTAAGCCAACAGGGACCCTTCACACCTTTCACAGTGTTTTTTGTCTCATAGGCCATTTTAGCATCATCAGCAAGCGTGATATGTGCGAGGTGGCCCTTTTGGATCCATTTCTTGGAATGGAAATGCATGAACATGTCCCCTTTGCCCTGTCTTCACAGTCTTTCCAGACTGCTCACATTTCGAACATCGAAAGTTTCCATTGAACTGCACTGTATTTAGTACTATTGCCTTGGCAGGAAAGTCACATGTGCCAGCAATAGTGAGCACTTTGCACAAAAAAAAACAGTTTCAGAGCCCTCTGCAGGTTGCACATGAATTCCATCCACTTGATGTTTACTCAGTGTATTACTCAGTGGTCTAAGAAAGGTAACCATAGATGGTTTTGAGTCCCCATATCAAAGCCCAGCTAAAATCGAATTTCCACTTTTTGTGCATTCAATAAAGCTCAATTCATTATTGATACAATAAAAATGTCACACTGAAAATTGAGATGATTTAAAAACAGGTACCCCATTGGTGTTCCATGTAAGTGAGATGTTTCTAGGATCACCCCCTATCTGCATGCTGTCTGTAAACTTCTGCATCATATATATCTTCCGTTGTTAGGATATTTCTTCTTCTTACAAAATCTCTAGTTAAGCTTTTCCTGAAAACCAGGCTTGAGAAACAATGATCTTATTTGAACCTCCATGAAGGATGATGCTGATCCTTGTTCTGTCATGCTGGTCCCACAGGTCAGACACTGTTCCCTCTACTGACGCAAAACATTTCCGGCAATACTTACAGTACGTATCACAATAGGGGAAGATGCAGAGTGGGAAAAAAGTCTCTGAACTTCTGTACACTGCTCAAGCAGTCTGTGTTGAGACTATCTGGACAAAGCAATGTTGTTCATTTAAGCGAATCACTAAGGGCCTTACCAGTTACTTTATGACAGTTTGTGTAAGCCATAATTACGGAAAGGCCATCTCCAACGGTTATGGATACATTGTCATATAATGGTGTGCCTGTTTTGTTGTGTTGTTGGATGTTGACTGTGCACCGTCCTCACTGGACACCTTTTCAAATCCCTCACTGAAGATAAAGCTCTCATCACAGGGTCAATCCATGAAATCAGGCAACACTTCCTCAAAAGATTCAGATGGATCATACTGATCAGTATTGTCACGTACAGTTGTATATCTCTGCTGGCTGATCTGAAGTTGGAAGTTGGCTCTTCATTTTCAATGGTAAAGTCTGTCGTTGAAACATTCTCTTTGTGCTGGTAACAGAAAATAATAAAACAACAGTTTAATAGTATGTTTAGACAACATTTATTAATGGTAAAACATTGTGTTGCACCATCACTGTGAGTGTACACATGGGTCTCAAAAACTTGGCAAGATAACACACACATATGTGATAAAAGCAAATTAGATGTTTATGCAAATATGTTTCTAGTACAAGAGGGTGCTACTATAAAACATAGGAATTGGAATAAGAATGTATAACTTACTTAAATTTGGTTCATTAGTCGTGCTGTCCTGATGGAGCGCGTGTGTTCTGTCCTGATGGAGAGGGTGCATTCTGTCCTGAAGGGGCTGGTGCGTCGATCCGTCCTGATGGGGTGGTTGAGTTCCATTCATGTGGGCAGGCTGCAGGGAGTAAAATAAAATGTTTTATTAAAATTGTGTCTGCCATGTTACAATATGTCAGAGCAAAGCCACGCCACACTCACCTAATGTGCAGTCCTTCTTGGTCGTTTAGGTGGCCCAGCGTTGTCTTTATTCATCTTTCTTCTCCATCGGCTTCCAGGCTCTGGTCTTGTCATTTTGAGTCTCCAATATTATTCAATGGAGATACAACTAATTACGGCTAGCCCAGTACTACAATGTGTTTGCTCACTCAATTATCATCAAGATACGTATAGGCCTAACACATCTTATAAAGATTCAAGATGCAATACTAATATGCATTACCAAATAAAATTGTTAGAAATATTGTCCCTTATAAAGAGTAGGGGTGGGGTTAAATGCGGAAGACACATTTCAGTTGAATACATTCAGTTCAACAACTGACTAGGTATCCCTCTTTCCCTTACACACATATGCTGAAATAGGGGTGTTGTTGAACATAAACACATGCATGTCAAAAACAAAATAATAAGGCTAGCAGCTAGGCTAACGTTATACTGGAATGGAATATGCATGGGGGTCCTGACTGAAGTATATTATATGTAGATGGCCTAGTGGTTAGAGCGTTGGGCCAGTAACTGAACGTTTGCTGGATTGAATCCCCGAGCTGACAAGATAAAAATCTGTCGTTCTGCCCCTGAGCAAGGCAGTTAACCCACTGTTCCCTGGGTGCTGAAGACATGGATGTTGATTAAGGCAGTCCCCCGCACCTCTCTGATTCAGAGGGGTTGGGTTAAATCCGGAAGGCATTCAGTTGTACAACTGTTTAGGTATAAACTTGCATTACTAATACAAACAGATAAAGCTATTTTACTTACTTACTCTTGCAAACACTGATGCAACTTTCCCCCATGAGTTTGTAAGGAGAGCTCTATGGCAAAACCCTATAAAGTCTATTTGCTCCTTGGCAACTAGCTAATCAACACGGGCATATACTGTTTCGCGTTTATATATATCTCCAGAATTAGACCCAAATGAGCATTCTGATAAATACTGCACTAATCTGAAATCTTTTCAATGTTTGCTACCTGTAGGATAAGCACCATGCAGGAGAATATGATGATGTGCAAATATATGTTGCTTTTCAAGTGTCTCAACAAGTGATTTTTTGAGCAACATATGGCAGCCCGCCTTTAACATTTTCTCTCCCTCTTCTCAATTTCTCTCTCAGGACATTTAGCTTTTGTGAGGCAAAAATCTTCCAAACATCTGATATTCTAGGTGAAGAGGACGTTCCTATCCGACATCTGCAAGATCTTAGGTCAGGAGTAGCCATTCTAGCCAAGGGGTCAGACGGCAGATTTTATAGGGCCACTGTTGAATACATTGGGCAGCCAGAACAGATTGAAAAAAACATTAGATATGGACAAGCTAGGGAAGGGCTGCCCACCTCAACCAACAGTATGTCAGACACCCACAACTGAACATTTAAGCTCACCGTATTCAAGTGACACTGTAATAATTGAGAGGAGCCCACTGTATGAACACGGCAAAGATGTCAGATCAATACTCCCTCTCTGCAGAGAAAACACAGCCAGTCCATCTCTATGGTGGCAACGCACCCACCCTGGTGAGACAGCAACAACCAGCCCCAATGGAACAGCACGCACCAACCCCAGTTGGACAGCATCCCCCAGCCCCCATGAGACAGCACACACCCACCCTGGTGAGACAGCACACACCCACCCTGGTGGGACATCATCCACCCTGGTGGGACATCATCCACCAGCAGTGGGACATTATCCACCAGCAGTGGGACACCATCCACCAGCAGTGGGACATCATCCACCAGCAGTGAGACATCATCCACCCTGGTGGGACATCATCCACCAGCAGTGGGACATCATCCACCAGCAGTGAGACATCATCCACCAGCAGTGAGACATCAACCACCAGCAGGGAGACATCATCCACCAGCAGTGAGACATCATCCATCAGCATTGGGACATCATCCGCCAGCAGTGAGACATCATCCACCAGCAGTGGGACATCATCCACCAGCAGTGAGACATCATCCACCAGCAGGGAGACATCATCCCCTAGCCCCCGTGGGACAGCAAGCACCAGCTCCCACTGGATGGAACGCACCACTCCCAGTGGGACAGCACGCACCAGACTAGGTAAGGTACGCACCGAGAATAGGTAAGGAATTAATATCATGTCACCTAACAAAATATATTTTGTGAAGATGAATTGTAAATCATGTTGAAAAACTTGTCCAATCCCATTTCTGTAGTTTTTTATTTACCTTGGGAATAGTGATTGGGCCTTGAACACATAATGAATGTACTGTATGTGCTATCGTCTCCTCTCAGACCCAGTCTAGATCCCGAGAGCTGCACAGTATCATTGACATCGTTGGAAAAACACTGTGAGCTACAGTAAAGGCCATCGGCGCCGTCCGGCGAGCAAGAGCTGTTTCCTGACAGTGGCATGTTCCTCTCATCGTTCTGCCTTGCTGCCACCCATCAGGCATCTAGGCAAGATTGCTTGCATCTGTTTCATAAGCTTTTTGACAACTTTTTCTCAGTGGAAGAATGTGTCAATTCAGTTGCCTTTGGACGACATGGCAAGATCCCCAAGGGGAAGCGAGTCCTCGACCGGAAGAAGGTCAGCGGAATTCTAAGTAAGTATTTTCTCAAAGCTAGGTTACTTTGTTACTTAAAACTGCCTACAGCAAATATTGATCGAATTTTGATTAAAACTATTTACGTATGTTATTTGTTAATTCATCACTGCAATCAAGTCAAATCAAGTTTCTGAAAACTGTATCTTAAATACCAAAAAATAAGTCCCCCAATGTCCTTTTAAGAACTTTTTGTTTTAAGACATTTGTGTTTTGCATACTGTGAGTCCTTGAGTAGAATTGTCATGTGTTATTTATGTGCTTTTTGTCAAAATATTCATAAAACTTTTTATATACTTTATTCCAGCCTTCGTCTTGCGATGTGCTAACTTGGATGGTTGGACCGCAATCGATGAAGCCAAACTGAAGAAGGCATTCATCAACAAGTGTAGGACCAGAGCAGGACATACAGAGAAGTGAATGTACTAAAATATTTTTGCTTGTGTACAATGTTCAATGTTCATATTTGTAATAAGGTTAATTTAACAACTGTTATGGGCTTACTGGTGTCACATATAGGTTTGACGTTTTGTTCACTACATCTGGTGGGTGACAACCGCCTATTTTCATGTCGACAATTTTCTTTTGGGTTTACCTAATGTATCAAATCAGGTACAAGAGCATATGCTGTATATTCATTTTATTTACATTCTTACAGTTAATGGAACCCAATCTGTGCTGGGAATATAAGGTGAGATGCTTTGTTAATATAATAATCACTGTTGAATACAATTGTTGAATTGTATCAGTTTTCATTCTTGTTTTTAACAGGTAATCATAATTAATACTGCAAATTAATGCTAAAGAAATTAAATTCTCAATTGTGTCTCATATCTCGTTAATCAAGCTCATGTATAGCTTCTGTAGTAATTTTAAGATAAATAAATGAGACATGGAGGAGACTCCTTTATGGATCATACTTCTTAGATATTTCTGAAATGATCACCTCAGACTAAGATCATTAGTTTAATAAATGTATCAAACTTGTCTCAGGAACTTTTCATTATTGCTCCTTTAAAATAACAGAGACAAGAATGAGCTCAATGGTATACAATGATGAGAAAGACCTCTTCTGCTGATTATTTTTACTTACTGAAATTTAACCTTTATTTAACTAGGCAAATCAGTTAAGAACAAATTCTTATTTACAATGACGGCCTACCCCGGCCAAACCCGGATGACGCTTGGCCAATTGTGCACCACCCTATGGGACTCCCAATCACAGCAGGATGTGATGCAGCCTGGATTCAAACCAGATACAGCAGAGACTCCTCTTGTATTGAGATGCAGTGTCTTAGACCAATGCGCCACTCGGGAGCCCTAAAATCATACTTCTCGAAAACTGCTAAAACGATCATCTCAATTAAACTTCATATGTCCTATATATGTCTCATAGAAGTCTCGAACTTCATCTCAATATTTCTCCTAAGGGGCCTTTAGGAGCAATAACCCAGACACAAACGGTCACAGAATGATTCAAAATTGAGAAGCTCTAGGTAGTTTTGAAAGATCTCGAGTGAGCAACAGATTTTTTCCTATGTGATAGGCTATGCTGAAGCAAGTGTAGACTGTTCTGTCACAAAAAAAAACGTTACCATGATGAGATGATAGGAACACTATGCTCTGTACTGAGATGGGCTGTCTGTCCCCACCCTGAGCGTTGATTCATCATGCAGAGGCCGTAGAGAAGACAGATTTAGACATCACATACAATTTAACAGTTCCATTTCACACCATGCTGTTCATATAAATAATTTATTCTAATTTACCAGTTTCTCGCAGTTATTTATCCCAGGAAAAGGGAGTGATTTTGGGTGGTAAATTCCAGTGCTTTTACTGTCCAAATGCTTGGATAGCCTCTGTCTGCTTGCTCCTCTCTCTCTCTCTCTCTCTCTGTCTCCTCCTGCATTGCTGCCTGCCTCAGACTCACCTACGTCTGCCTCACGACTGTCTGTCTTTCTACTCTCTATAAAAGCGTTTTAAAAATAGATTTTATATACAATGGGACAAAAAAGTATTTAGTCAGCCACCAATTCTGCAAGTTCTCCCACTTAAAAAGATGAGAGAGGCCTGTAATTTTCATCATAGGTACACTTCAACTATGACAGACAAAATGATTTAAAAAATCCAGAAAATCACATTGTAGGATTTTTAATGAATTTATTTGCAAATTATGGTGGAAAATAAGTATTTGGTCACCTACAAACAAGCAAGATTACTGGCTCTCACAGACCTGTTACTTCTTCTTTAAGAGGCTCCTCTGTCCTCCACTCGTTACCTGTATTAATGGCACCTGTTTGAACTTGTTATCAGTATAAAAGACACCTGTCCACAACCTCAAACAGTCACAGTTGCAATGTGGCTATCGGAAGTTAAAGGTTGTATCCCTTTGGAGAAAATCACTTACTGCTTGAGGAATAAGTTAAAGACATTTTACAGAATTTGGCAACCTTTTATTGACTATATGGAGAATCTCTCCCCACATCTCATTGATTGAATCTATATATAATCCTCACATAATGTTTCACACGTAATGTATAATATGTAGCCTACGGCAGGTGATCCAATGTCTCGTTATTATTTTTTTCTTATTGTATGTTTGTAGATATAATTATAATTATAATTATTTTTTTGTTACGCTCGTCTGTTACTGTCACTTTGTCCTATCGTTGTCTAATATCTTTTCGCTTTTGTTTTGAATGTTCTTAATTGGAAAATGCAAAAATAAAATATATAAAAAATTTTTAAAAACAGTCACACTCCAAACTCCACTATGGCCAAAACCAAAGAGCTGTCAAACGACACCAGAAACAAAATTGTAGACCTGCACCAGACTGGGAAGACTGAATCTGCAATAGGTAAGCAGCTTGGTTTGAAGAAATCAACTGTGGGAGCAATTATTAGGAAATGGAAGACATACAAGACCACTGATAATCTCCCTCGATCTGGGGCTCCACGCAAGATCTCACCCTGTGGGGTCAAAATGATCACAAGAACGGTGAGCAAAAATCCCAGAACCACACGGGGGGACCTAGTGAATGACCTGCAGAGAGCTGGGACCAAAGTAACAAAGCCTATCATCAGTCCACATACTTTTGGTCATGTAGTGTATCAGCGACGACTTACCAGTTGTACACTCATTATCCAAGAGTTTTTAGTTTGGAGTAGGGATGGGCATTTTACTTTTTTTGACTGTTCAAGTACTTGCATGGGATCGGCTGGTACAGTAGTTCCTATTTCACATCTCGGCCTGTGCCGTTGGACAGAGTGGTGAATGAATGAGCTGCTAACAAGGCAAATCTGGGGGGAACATGCGAACATAACGAGCATACCTGAATCATGAATACACTTGTTCACAGAGAGGCAGGCAAGATTAGAACTCAGATCAATTTTTCAGAAGTTTCAAGTCTGTAGAAGATTCACTGCAATAATCCCATTACACTTAACACACTCAAAGTATGGAGGTCAGTTCAACGCTTCCTGGGAAGGTCCAAACTAACCTCTGCTCTTACCCCAATTCTTAACAACCCAGATTTCAGTCCAGGATTGCTGGATGCTGGCTTTAACTTATGGCTTAATAAGGGCATACGCAGGCTAAATGACTTATTTGCTGATAAGATTTTGTTGTCATTTGAGCAGATGGTCGAGAAATATCGACTCCCAAAGCAGGACTTTTTCCGCTTCCTACAAGTAAGACATTATATTCTGAAGAGCACCACCTTAATTGGTAACCCTGATGTGTCTGTCATTGAAAGAATGCTTTTTTTTCCCACAAAGGAAAATGTCTGTAAGTCTGTTTTATGATACTTTAAGGTCCTTTTCTGCTGTCAACACACAGAGGGTGAAACAAGTGTGGGAGAAAGAATTGTCTGTTACTATTGACGAAGAGATGTGGGAGGACATTTGGAGATATGCAAAAACAATATCTATATGTAACCGTACAGATGTCCTGTTATGTCATATCTTAATATGGGTGAAAATTGTGAAATTCCAATAAAAATACTGTTACAAAAACAAAATGGTGGTTTATACTTGGTTTTCTGCCATCTTTGTGATATATTTATATTTGGGTTTTATGAGAACCAAGGCATTACAGTCCAGTTAATAATCCTTCAAAAGGAGGCAAAAAAAGATCCATTATAAGTCCCTTCTCTGTGCTTCAATTCATAACTGGTAAATCTCTGTGTAACAGGCTATAAGCTTCCTACACAATTCCATCATGTGTCACCACTCTGTTCTATCAATCCACTCACTGCCTTGATCCCTTGACACAGAGACTACTTGAGTTTCCATGGCCTGCCAAAGTGATTACATTGTTGTTTTCCACGGTGTGTTCTCTCTGATTTGCTTAGCCATGGGTGTCCATCAACCGAAGACACCTCAACCCTCAATCTGGATTTCTTTTGATACGTCAGCAGTGATGCTGAAAGTGGTTACGGGTCATTGAGTGTCCTCTTACATTTCCCTCCTAGCTCAGTGCTGCTGGGCTGGGACTGTGGTAGCATACATTTTGTCACCTTGTTTCATTCTGTCTCAGATTGGAAATGTATGGAGGATTATTGCCTGGTGTTCAGAATGAGTGATGATGGGCACTGAGCCTGGCCTGCTCTTTCTCTCCTCTTGTGTGTGACTTGAACTGTGAAACTCATCCTGAATGAAAGACAGGAAACTAATACAGCGGACGGTTGTTGTTGTCATTCATGGGACGCTTCAACCCCCAATGATGGGATTTACATCAGAGATGTAGACTGTATACACTATCGGCGGCTCTGCAGTACTCTGACTGAATAACTTGATGTCAAGGACGTCACTGTATAGAAACTCTTTCACACACTCCCCACTAGACACAGACGTCAGTTCGACGTCTAGTTTCGATATACATTTGGTTGAGTTGTCAACTAATGTGATATAAACGTTAAATCAACAAAACATTTCATTATGTCATTGGATTTAGGTTAATTACTTTTTACAAATCCAATCAGTTTTCCACGTTGTTTCAATTTCATCACATAGATCTTTTGAGTTGAAATTACATGTTGATTCAAACAGTTTTAACCCAATGGGTCAGGCTTACATTTCAGTTACAGTTTACAGTAAAAAAAATAAATCCTATAAATGTTTTTTTATTACTGACATGTATTTTCGACAACTATGTCCCACTTATCAAACTAGGACACTAGTATATTTTCTCTCCGTCTGTTGGGTCACAACCATGAAATCATAAACCACAAAATCATGATCCATCTGACATTTCTCACTGGAGAAGTAATTGCGATAACTCCATACTGCAGTTGGCATTTAGAAGTTGGACGCCTTAGGGACAGAAAGGGAATCGTGGGTTGGAAGAGAAAATGAGAAGAGAGGGTGTTTTTGTTGTGAGGACAAGTAAGCAGATCTGGGTTCAAATACAATTTGAAATAGTTTCAAATACTTCTCTGTGTTTGTTTGAGCTTACCTGGCACAATGGAACCATGAGAAAAGCCTTCTACCCATCTGGTAGAATAGAGCAAAGTTCAAAGTAAAAGGTACTGTAGTTGAAAGATTTCAGATAGTATGTGAACCCAGGTCTGGTTGTGAGAATGAGCGGATCCCTTGTATCAGTCACAGTCTCTGTTGGGGACTGGCGTTAGTTAACTCCCTCCATTATACTCCACACGTCTCTTACAATAGAAGACAATAACACAAATGGGAGGCTCTTCAAGAAGAGAATGGAAGTCACCTTATGGGAGAGGAGGCGACGCTCATATATCACAACTTTACCTTTCTCTGTCTGCTGTTTGATGTGGCTTTTGACTTACACTGTGTTGAATCCAAAGATTGCATGAGGTGGCGTTTTGATGCTTCGTAAATTGGTTAAATGAAATGTTTAATATGACTTACAGCATGGACTGGATAGAAATGGACTGTAAAATGGCAGCATGCAAAAAGTGACGTTAACTATGTCTGTACTTAGAGTGAATTAGACATACACTGTGGCAAAGTTTCTATAGAGAGTTAGAAAGGCTTTTCATATAGTGCAGCCAGAGGAACTGTAGATAGTGTAGGTGTTTCCACTGCAACGCGCAGAATATCAGATACATGGGTTGTTACTCTTCATTATGTTTTAATACACCTGTTTTTTATCCTCATCAAAACTTTGTTTAAATATCCTTCCCTGAAGTCTCAAAGGCAACACAGGTTAGTTCAACAAAGACCAAAGATTATTCTGTTATCAGCTTTCATTCCTCAAATTAATCACATAGCATTTTCCACTCTCTCTCTCTCTGTAACTCTCTCTCTATCTATTTTCTTCTCTTTCTACCAGACATTGAAGATTTATGTGCCCTTTGCTATTAACTAGCCCCACTAACCTTTCTTTTGGCTTGACCTCTATGTCATTAATTGTACAAATCAGGTAAATGCCCGTCCACAGTTAGGTCATTGAATTATTCAGCTATGTTCTCCTTGACATCTGTTGTAATTCATTCTCTCTTCTTTTGCATATAAGACTTTTAATTAGATTTACATCTGGGCTTTGGGCTTTAGGCAGGCCGAGAGAAATGGACATTGATTCACTTTTTCCCCAATGTGCTTTTCCACAAAGCCTCTTTGATGGATAGAAGATAGTCTCACAGTCTGGGAATAGAATTATATTTATCCAATCCTTGACATAGAAATACCAGTGGTGATGCCTTCCGTGGTGAAATTATAGGCTGTCAGCCCCAAACGAAAGCATTTAATTAGTGTCTGTGGGCTCTTGGCTGCTGCAGGCTAACGAACGATCACAGACAATCCCAATCCTACCACCCAGAGACCAGACTGCAGTTAATGCAGCTCGTCACGTCTGAGCTGCTCTATCTTGGGGTTGCTTCCCAAATGGCTCCCTATTCCCTATGGAGTGCACTACTTTTGCCTCTCTGGTAAAAAATTAGTTCACTATATAGGGAATAGGGAGCCATTTGATTCAAAGCATCCCGAAAATCGCTCTTCTCTCAACAACATCTGTAGCATCCGAATGGATATAGGCCTAAAAAAACGAAGGGAAGATGAGACTCTCACGAACATGATGGTGTTCTTCATTTTGTACTACGTCCCCCACAAGCCCAAAGGGATTCGTCTGAAGTCGGTACCGCAGATGTGTCAACTTCTGTCTGTATCGTCAGAACCGCTTGGGCTACACACTAATATGACCCCACTATGTAGGGGAGACTCTCACAAACGTGGTGGTGTTCTCAGTTTTGCTCTACGTCCCCCACATCTGAAGGTAGCCAATACCGGTTTAAAGGTAGCCAATACCGGTTTAAAGGTAGCCAATACCGGTTTAAAGGTAACCAATACCGGTTTAAAGGTAGCCAATACCGGTTTAAAGGTAGCCAATACCGGTTTAAAGGTAGCCAATACCGGTTTAAAGGTAGCCAATACCGGTTTAAAGGTAGCCAATACCGGTTTAAATGTAGCCAATACAGATTTAAAGGTAGCCAATACCGGTTTAAAGGTAGCCAATACCGGTTTAAAGGTAACCAATACCGGTTTAAAGGTAACCAATACCGGTTTAAAGGTAACCAATACCGGTTTAAAGGTAACCAATACCGGTTTAAAGGTAACCAATACCGGTTTAAAGGTAACCAATACCGGTTTAAAGGTAGCCAATACCGGTTTAAAAATGAATGGAAGTATGGATGTAATTTTGTGCCAACAAAAAAAGGGGTTAAATACAGTGCTGTCAGAAACTTCGACTTTAAATAAAAACATTTAGTTGTGTTACAGTCTGAATTTAAAATCGATTGAATTGAGATTTTGTGTCACTGGTCCACACACCATAACCCATAATGTCAAAGTGGAATTTTGTTTTTAAACATTTTTACTAATTAATTAAAAACGTAAAGCTGAAATGTGTGGGGTCAATAAGTATTCAGCCCCTTTGTGATAGCAAGCCTAACATTTTTTTTTGCTTAACAAGTTTTAAATAATTTGTTGCAGGGACTCACTATGTGTGCAATAATAGTGTTTTGAATGACTACCCCATCTATTTACCCCACACAAATTCACAAGCACTGAATTTCAAACACAGACTCAACCATAAAGACCAGGGAGGATTTCCAATTCCTCACAAAGAAGGGCACCTATTGGTAGACAGGTCAAAAAAACAAAAATCAGACATTGAATATCCCTTTGAGCATGGGGAAGTTATTAATTACACGTTTGATGGTGTAACAGTACAACCAGTCACTACAAAGATACAGGTGTACTTCCTAACTCATTTGCCGGAGAGGAAGGAAACCGCTCAGGGATTTCACCATGAGGCCAATGGTGACTTTAAAACAGTTAGAGAATTCAATGACTGTGATAGGAGAAAACTGAGGATGGATCAACAAGATTGTAGTTACTCCACAATACTACCTTAATTGACAGAGTGAAAAGAAGAAAGCCTGTATAGATAAAAAATATTACAAAACATGCATTATGTTTGCAATAAGGCACTAAAGTAAAACTGCAGAAAATGTGGCAAAGAAATTCAGAACTTGTCACACCCTGACCATAGTTTACTTTGTATATTTCTATGTTTTGGTTGGTCAGGGTGTGAGCTGAGTGGGCATTCTATGTTTCATGTCTAGTTTGTCTATTTCTATGTCTGGCCTGATATGGTTCTCAATCAGAGGCAGGTGTTAGTCATTGTCTCTGATTGGGAACCATATTTAGGTAGCCTGGGTTTCACTGTGTGTTTGTGGGTGATTGTTCCTGTCTCTGTGTTTGCACCAGATAGGACTGTTTAGGTTTTCACTTTTCTTGTTTTGTTTAGTCTGTTCATGTATAGTCGTCTTTATTAAAAACATGAATAACCACCACGCTGCATTTTGGTCCGCCTCTCCTTCAGCTGAAGAAAACCGTTAGAGAATCACCCACCGCAACGGGACCAAGCGGCGTGTCAACAGGCAGGAGCCACAGGAGAAGCAACAAAGGCAGCAACAGCGGCGCAATGACGATTGGACATGGGACGATATATTGGATGGCAAGGGTTGCTATACATGGGAGGAGATCCTGGCGGGAAGGGATCGCCTTCCATGGGAACAGGTGGAGGCAGCGAGGAGAGCAGAGGCAGCCGGAGAGAGGAGCCGGCGATATGAGGGAACACGGTTGGCAAGGAAGCCCGAGAGTCAGCCCCAAAAATTTATTGGGGGGGGCTCACAGGGAGTAGGGCTACGCCAGGTAGGAGACCTGCACAAACTCCCTGTGCTTACCAGGGGGCTAGAGAGACCGGGCAGGCACCGTGTTATGCAGTGGTGCGCACGGTGTCCCCAGTGCGGGTGCATAGCCCGGTGCGGTATATTCCAGCTCCGCGTATCGGCCGGGCTAGATTGAGCGTCGAGCCAAATGCCATGAAGCCGGCTCTACGCATCTGGTCCCCAGTGCGTCTCCTTGGGCCGGCTTACATGGCACCAGCCTTGCGCTCGGTGTCTCCGGTTCGCCTGCATAGCCCAGTGCGGGCTATTCCACCTCGCCGCACTGGCAGGGCGACCGGGTAAGGTTGAACCAGGTAAGGTTGGGCAGGCTCGGTGCTCAAGAGCTCCAGTGCGCCTGCACGGTCCGGTCTATCCAGTACCACCTCCACACCCCAGCCCTCCGGTAGCAGCTCCCCGCACCAGGCTTCCTGTGTGTGTTCTCGGTCCATTACCACCAGTGCCAGCACCACGCATCAGGCCTACAGTGCGCCTCGCCTCTCCAGCGCTGCCAGAGCCTTCCTCCTCTCCTGCGCTGTCGGAGTCTCCCGCCTGTTCAGCGCTACCAGAGCCTTCCGCCTCTACAGCGTTGCCGGAGTCTCCTGCCTGTTTAGCGCAGCCAGAGCTGCCAGTCTGCATGGAGCAGCCAGAGCTGCCAGTCTGCATGGAGCAGCCAGAGCTGTCAGTCTTCATGGAACAGCCAGAGCTGTCAGTCTGCATGGAGCAGCCGGAGCTGCCAGTCTGCAAGGAGCTGCCATTCTGCAAGGAGCTGCCAGTCTGCAAGGAGCTGCCAGTCTGCAAGGAGCTGCCAGAGCTGCCAGTCTGCATGGAGCAGCCAGAGCTGCCAGTCTGCAAGAAGCCGCCAGAGCCGCCAGTCAGCATGGAGCAGCCAGAGCCGCCAGTCAGCATGGAGCAGCCAGAGCCGCCAGTCAGCATGGAGCAGCCAGAGCCGCCAGTCAGCATGGAGCAGTCAGAGCCGTCAGTCTGCCAGGATCCGCCAGTCAGCCAGACTCTTCCAGATCAGCCAGACTCTTCCAGATCTGCCAGTCAGCCAGACTCTTCCAGATCCGCCAGTCTGCCAGACTCTTCCAGATCTGCCAGTCAGCCAGACTCTTCCAGATCCGCCAGTCAGCCAGACTCTTCCAGATCTGCCAGTCAGCCAGAATCCGCCAGACTCTTCCAGATCTGCCAGTCAGCCAGGATCCGCCAGTCAGCCAGACTCTTCTAGATCTGCCAGTCTGCCAGACTCTTCCAGATCCGCCAGTCTGCCAGACTCTTCCAGATCCGCCAGTCTGCCAGACTCTTCCAGATCCGCCAGTCTGCCAGACTCTTCCAGATCCGCCAGTCAGCCAGACTCTTCCAGATCCGCCAGTCAGCCAGGATCTGCCAGAGCCTTCCTCCTCTCCTGTGCTGTTGGAGTCTGAAGAGCCCCTTTGTCCTGAGCTGTCCCTCTGTCCCGAGCTGCCCCTCTGTCCCGAGCTGCTCTGTCCCGAGCTGCCCCTCTGTCCCGAGCTGCCCCTCTGTCCCGTGTTATTAAGTAGGGTTGCCGTGGCTAGGAGGTCACGGAAGCGGACAAGGTGGAGGAAGACTACGGTGAAGTGGGGGCCACGTCCAGCACCAGAGCCGCCACTACGGACAGATGCCCACCCAGACCCTCCCCTATAGGTTCAGGTTTTGCGGCCGGAGTCCGCACCTTGGGGGGGTACTGTCACACCCTGACCATAGTTTACTTTGTATATTTCTATGTTTTGGTTGGTCAGGGTGTGAGCTGAGTGGGCATTCTATGTTTCATGTCTAGTTTGTCTATTTCTATGTCTGGCCTGATATGGTTCTCAATCAGAGGTAGGTGTTAGTCATTGGTCTCTGATTGGGAACCATATTTAGGTAGCCTGGGTTTCACTGTGTGTTTGTGGGTGATTGTTCCTGTCTCTGTGTTTGCACCAGATAGGACTGTTTAGGTTTTCACTTTTCTTGTTTTGTTTAGTCTGTTCATGTATAGTCGTCTTTATTAAAAACATGAATAACCACCACGCTGCATTTTGGTCCGCCTCTCCTTCAGATGAAGGAAACCGTTACAGAACTTGATGTCCTGAATACAAAGCATTATGTTTGGGGCAAATCCAACACAAATCCTCTCCCCTGTATCTCTCCAGGTTGTTGCGGTAAATGAGATTGTGTTCTCAGTTAACTTACTTGGTAAAATAAGGGTTAAATACATCACTGAGTACCACTCTTTATATTTTCAAGTCAGGTGGTGGCTGCCGAAAGGCTTTTTGTGTAACGATTGTTTTCCTCTTCTGATGAGGAATAGGATGGATCCGAACAATGCGCAGCGTGGTAGGTGTTCATGTTATATTCATTAAACCGAACACAAAAATAACAAAGGAGAAAACACGACAAAAACAAAACAGTTCTGTAAGGTGTAAGGCAACTCCGGCAGCTCCTGACAGACGGGCGGCTCCGGCAGCTCCTGACAGACGGGCGGCTCCGGCAGCTCCTGACAGACGGGCAGCTCTGGCAGCTCCGGACAGACGGGAGAACCTGGAGGGAGGAGACGGAGAGACAGCCTGGTGCATGGGGCTGCCACAGGACCCACCAGGCTGGGGAGACCTACAGGAGGTCTGTGGGGGAGCACTGAAGATCTGGTGCATACCACTCGCACCTCTCCCTTAGGCTCAATACCCACATTCATCCGGCATGGGCGGAGCACAGGCATAGGACGCACTGCACCCTCCCAGCGCCCCGGAGACACAGCATGCAGAGTGGATGCCCACTCTCACATGGCACTTGTGGGGGGCTGGCCTATAGTGCACCGGGCTATGAGCGTGTACTGGCAACACAGTGCGCTTAACCGCATAACACAGTGCCTGACCAGTACTGCGCTTCTTCCGGTCTATCGACTGACTCCGCCAATCTCACTGTGTACCCCCCCCCCCAAAAAAAAATTGGGGGGCTGCCTCTCGTGCCTGTTGCACTGCCTTACCTCATATTGCCGCCGCTCAGCTTTCGCTGCCTCCCGTTCTTCCTTGGGGCGGCGATATTCCCCAGCCTGTGCCCAGGGTCCCTTGCCGTCCAATATCTCCTCCCAAGTCCAGGAGTCCACTCCACGCTGCATGGTCCTTTTGCGGTGCGTAGTTCTGTAACGTTTGTCTTCCTCTTCTGATGAGGAATAGGATGGATCGGGCGAATGTGCAGCGTGGAAAGTGTTCATGTTATATTTATTAAACCGAACACAAAAATAACAATGGAGAAAACACGACAAAAACGAAACAGTTCTGTAAGGTGCAACAAAAACACTAAACAGAAAAGAGACAACGATTGCCAGCTGCCTCTGATTGGGAACCATACCAGGCCAAACACATAGAAATAGAAAACATAGAACACAAAACATAGAATGCCCACCCCAACTCATGCCCTGACCAAACTAAAACAGAGACATAAAAAAGGAACTAATGTCAGGACGTGACATCTTGAGGTTTTAAAGAGCATCAATAATCAACCTGTCCCTCCAACATGCTGACCACAATGCTGGTGTTACGTACGCACGCATTGCTAAATAAATGTACACATACTGTCACGCCTGCTCCCGCTTTTCCCCCCTGGCGCTCGAGGGCGCCAGGCTGCTATGCATTACGCACTCCTGCCACAATCATTTACGCACACCTGACTTCCCTCGTAACCCGTTTCAGCGATATTGGACTCACCTGGACTCACTCAATCACCTGTTTATTACCTCCCCTATATTTGTCAGTTCCCCAGCTCTGTTCCCCGCTGCTGAATTGTTTGTCATGTGTCTGTGTTACCCATGTGTTGACGCTGTTCCTGTCTAGCTCTATGTCTGTTCCCGAATAAATGTCTGACTACCTGTACCAGAGTCGGTCCTTACAGAATGCAGCAGACATCACACAAAGCATTGGGGAGTACTGGCGTTCCAGTTGGTGGTGACATTGGTCCTGAACCGGGGGTGCCTAGCCAGCTCGTCGGGCTTCCAAGCCCAAGCTGGCTCGAAAGGATTCCTTGCCCCGGTTGGCCCGGTAGGCGCCCATCCCACGTCGGGCCTCAGTTTTCTTGTTTTGTTGGTGATGTCAGGCTTGGATTCCGCTGCCGATGGAACCGGGGGGTGCCTAAACCAGTTCGTCGGGCTTCCATGTCCAAGCCGGCTCGAGAGGTTTCCTTGCTTCGGGTTGTCTCTGCAGGTCCCCATTTCAAGTCACGCTCTGCCGGATCATCGGGCTTCTACGCCGCAGCGGGATCGACAGGCGTTCATGCCTCAGCCGGATCGTCAGGCTCCTATGCCTCTGCCGGTTTGTGGGGAGTTTACCCCCAGCCGGCTTGCCCAGCGCCCATGTCTCGGCCGGCTCACCAAGGTGGGAGGCCGGGTGGCGCCCCTGGGGGGGGGTACTGTCACGCCCGCTCCCGATCTTACCCCCTGTCGCTAGAGGGTGCCAGGCTGCCCTGCATTATGCACTCCTGCCACCATCATTTACGGACACCTGCCTTCCCTCGTCACACGCTTCAGCGATATCGGACTCACCTGGACTCACCCAATCACCTGTTTATTACCTCCCCTATATTTGTCAGTTCCCTGCTCTGTTCTCCGCTGCTGCATTGTTTGTCATGTGTCCGTGTTACCTGTGTGTTGATGTCTTGTTCTATGTTTGTTCCTGAATAAATGTCTGACTCCCCGTACCTGCTTCTCCTGTCTGGCGTCGGTCATTACACATACACGTTATTCAATCATTTCATCCAAACTGCTTGAGCGCAACAACGAGCGTCTGAGTAGCCAGGCTTGCTTCTATTTTTGAATGTTGACGTGCTGCAAGTCCCGCCTCTCCCATCTCCTCATTGGTGTTTAGAAGCATATACCCATGTCGTTGATTGAAAGCTGAACTGAGGTCCACACTATAGTCCAGGCAAAATAATAGCCCAATGTTTATATTCCATGACAAATTAGCTAGCTAGCAACAGCAAGCAAGCTAGCTAAATGTCCATGAATATTTGTGTTTCGACCTGTCCCCAAATTAATGTAGTTGGTTCAGAGTTCGTTTTGATATTTCAACCTGTGTTTCCTGATCGCGTCTGGTATGGATGTACAAAATCAAAATGCACGTGATGGCACACGTGGACGCATGCGTGTGTGCGTGCCCGGTGTAGCAGCATGTAAGACAGATAGAAAACCAACCCAGGTTTAAAGCTAGCATTATATGAGTGAGAGACAGCTTTTATCCAGCTTCAGCCTATGCTTTGGAAAAATTACAGGCTTTGCTTTGAGACACTTAGTGTTGACCTTCAACAAAGACAACAATATGACCTGTGAGCCACGATTCAAAATTGGATGAAGATAAAGGTCAGGAACTGAACTTGTGTTCCCACGGACAGGCATATCTGAATGTGTTACACAGATAAATGTCTACTTTCCATCAATGTAACTGAAGCTCACCTTTTCCATGTACTGCCAAGGCCAGGGTTCTCCAATCTTGTTCCTGGAGAGCTACCGTTTTTAGGTTTTTGCTCCAACCCTCATCTAGTACACCTGATTCTAATTATTAGCTGGATGATAAACTGAATCAGATTAGTTACAACTGAGGTTGAAAGGAAAACTTATCGGATGGTAGCTCACCAGGAACAGGGTTGGAGTGCCCTCACTTAGGCTATTTATAGACATGAAACTGAGCTAGTGCACTCTCTGTAGCCTTGTGAGAAATGACATGGATGTTACATGTTCTGCTGAAGATAGTTGAGTGTAATATAGGTGGTTCAGTGAAGACTTGTGTTAGCTCCCCTAGAAAATTCCTAGGCGTTAGCAGGCTAAGACAATCTCATGGTGCACAGACAAGTCAAAAATAAGGCTGATGTTGATTGTTGAAAATGTGAAATAGTAGGGCATGTCAATGAGACCACTCAACCAGATACATAGTATCCATTACACTCATTCACCCTCCTATAAAGCCCCCTCAGAAGTGGGTGAATCTAGGATTTTAGATGGCTTCATTTAGCCATTTAGTCTTTCAACGGCTTGGTCATTTATTTACAGATCAAAGAATGGGCTGTTTGACAGTCAACAGCCAAAGGCGTGGAACTTTCATCAGTGCCTGTCCGCCCCGAGGAATCAGTCGAGTGCTATCGTGATGGAGAGTCAGGGCTCGGCCCCAACACTCATCCCCAAACAGAGCCTGATTTCCTGCCTCTGAGCCACACAGCCCGTCATTGACTGCCAGTTGTAATTCTCTCAGAGATTGGAGCTGACAATCTTCGGCTTGCCAGACACAAAATCCTGTTTATCTGTCAAGAAGAGGGGCCTCCCTATCCCAACCACTCTCACCCGGCCCTGTCTGAAAGCTCCCTGGGAAGAAAAAGTCTTAGAGAACAAAAAGTGGAAGACAGGCCTGATAGCGAGCCGACCACTGAGAGCTGCCATCAACATACACTCGATGACTGAAGCTTGGGGTGGAGGGAGGGTTGAGGCCTGCTGTAGCCTAATAGTGAGGTCTGGAGAGCCACCAGACAGACACAACCACCTGTGACTGACTTTGGCATCTGTAGAGTAAGTAAGATTGTTGGAGGTCAATTTCAGACTTTCACCGCATCCCCGGAAAGACATTTAGACAGCATTAATAAAAGTCATGGATAATTCTCTATGTCTGCCTCTTCACAATTCACATAGTCATTCAGCCTTCTGAAATGAAGAAAGTGCGCTGTAATAGAATGACACTAAAGATACAGTGAATATGGAATATTTTGCCTCAGGTGATTTATCTTTAGCAGAGAGCTTGATTGAAGGGTTGTGTTCAAAGTCCAGCATCTGGTAAATTCCATCACAATAGCTAATGGTCCGCTACATCCAACATCTTCCCTTTTCAGGTACAGACGGGAAACATCCACTGTCTGCCAATTACCAGCAAAAAAAAATGTCCGGAGTTCACAAAGCTCCTTTGAACGGGTCAGTAGCCAGTGTTTTCTGGTAGGGTAGCTTACATGCAGCTTGTCCATGTAGCAAAAACTCCCAAGGAGGGATGATGGCGCGTCAAGAGTGGCCTGGAGTGGCCAAATGTGACACTCAGTGGAGTGCCAAGATGGCAGTAGTTGGAGGCCAAGATCTGGAAGCGTGGGGCGAGTGAGAGGGGGCCTCTGTGGGACTGAGTGGGGTGGGGGGAGAGGAGAAGGCCAATGAAAAGCTCAGGTCGGGCAGATGGTGGTCAATAATGATGGTCTGGAGGTCCGGGGCTGAGAGAATTCCCAATGCTCTGAGACTGCATGGAGCTTGGAGCTCTGAGACTGCATGGAGCTTGGAGCTCTGAGATTGCATGGAGCTTGGAGCTCTCAGATTGCATGGAGCTTGGAGCTCTCAGATTGCATGGAGCTTGGAGCTCTGAGATTGCATGGAGCTTGGAGCTCTGAGACTGCATGGAGCTTGGAGCGAATACAGAGAGAGAAAAATAACAGAATGTCCGTGGTGTGTTTATGAGAGAGAACGAGATAATCAGAGAAGAGAAAGAAAGAGACAGAGAGAAGTATGAGAAAAAGTAGTGTATGTGTGGGGATAATTAGAATATCACCTAGCTTCTCCTAGGTATTCCTATGAAATTATTCTTCCCATTGTCTCTGACATCTTTAAACCGCCGCCTTGACCTTGCCACCATTACAGGCAACACAAACGTTGACATCAATGCATAATTAATAAGGTACAAATGAGCTTATGTTAATACAGTCGGCAGAAATGTGACGGCAGAAAACGGCGTGGTTCGTTTTGGAGGCCTGGTGGCTAGGGCCGGGGTCAGGAGCAGAGAAAAGCATGCTGGGGTTTGCGGACTCAGAGGGGAAAGACAAGGTTTTTTCCACCAGATAATTGGGAGAGAGAACAGCTGAATTGTGTTCTCGGGGGGCAGTGGTAGCACCCTGGGAATTAACAATAGATTAAGACGACAGAGATGAAAGGAGTGGAGGGGCACTTTTTAATGGGGAAGAGGTGCATTTGTTCTGCAAAGTCCCAGGATTTGCTGTATCGTACACACTGTGTCCTACATTTTTTTGTGAGCGTTACCTCACACTGTCTGTATCGGGTCCTGAACACATCTAGTACCTTTTCATAAGCAGGGTAAATTATTCAGAAACACTGAACACTAAGGAGTGATGAAAATTGTGTATTGAGGAAAAAGGAGACAGATAATGAAATGAAGTAATAAAAGCATGTATAATCACCAGGATTAGATTTCATATTATTTGTGTTGACAGAAAAATGTGGAGCTTTGGCAGTTTCCACATTAATATTCTGATTCAATTTTCTGTTGATGTTGACAGACAAAAGTGTTTTATTATTTCTCTGTGCTAACTCTCTATAAAATACAAGAATCTTATGAGACATTCTGATTAGACTTCAGATTCCTGTGATGAGAAATGTGTGCTTTATTCATTTTCCTTCTTTCTGCCTCATTTGGTCGTGACGACAGTTGACAAGCCCCACTGACTTTTTCATTAACATCTAATTTCTCGTCACCAAAGTGTTAGCAACGCTAGTGTGCTACACAGGAAATGAGCACTCATGTCAATATTTCAGGGGACGTCCTACACACAATGCATTTCAAACAGGCTGCTGCAGACAACGGCAGGTGGTCCGTAGGGGTACACTATTGATCACCCTGCATTATCATTATCAATCTGGGAACGAATCAAGGGGTCAAAACCAGTCACTGCTTAACTTTGGCTGTTCTCACAAACAATCGGAGTCTCTGGAACAACACAAGGAGAAACACAGCAGATTGGTTACCACTTCTCTTTGGCTGTTTACACAAACAATCACTTTTCGTCCCCATGCTCATTCTTGTTCTCGGCATGCCTTTTTGGGACCAAAACACAATACTTTTACACCATACAGACTATACAGAGAAACAGCATGCTGCATTTGATGGGGTTCTCTGTTGGTAAGAATAAGTCAAAGTTAGCAAGGGTTTGGGTTGGCTCTTGATTATGAAACCAGAATCTGATTTCCAGACCTGCCTTGAGCAATTCTAGGTGTATAGAGATCTATTTGTTTTTGATCCGTTCGTTACGGCAGGTAGGTCCAGCCCTTCAACACGGCCATTCTTCTCTATTTCATCACAGAGACTAGAGGAAAAAATAAAACAGAGGGAACTGTCTACGCTCCGTGCTCTATGGGATCAAATCTATTCTCTTATTGCATTCCCGTTCGTTGCTCCCGTTGCTTGGGGGCTGTCAGGCTAAAGGTAATGATATTGCCTGAGACTAGCCAGAGGTAAATTTATGATTGAAGTCTTCCTTGTACCGTGGGGGAAATAAAATGGAGGTGTTGCCCAGCTGGTTTGAGTCACATCTCCAATGACAAATGGCACTCCAGCGTCACTTCAAGTCAACAATGGCATTTACAATGCCGTTGCATATGATAAAGTGTGTTATGGTGATGTTAAATGCATTAAACATTTATGACACAAAGCCATGCAGCAGCTTAAATCTATGTGAGGCCAGAGATCATGTCAATATTCCAGATGACGGAGCAAGCATCAAGAAGTACGACCACGAAAAGAGAGGGTTCTCAGATTTTTTACGTTGGTTGCCGTGGCAACCTAGAGGAGCAGTCATAAGCAACAGAATGGCACACCAGACAATAAAGCATCTGGTTCACAGACATCAAAGGCGTCTGGGGTCTCAAGGTTTTCCCGAAAGCACCATCCATCGTCTAGCACCAGCACCAACCGAGGACCCGTGGCCATTTTCCCTCTCTCCCCTTTATTACCTAGCTCTCAGCTCTCAGCAATGCCCTGGACACCACCACTTGTCTTTGCTAATCTTTCATCATCAGATCCATGTATACTTTACTATCCCCCCCTTCTTTCTTCATCCCAGGCGGTGTGATCGGTGGTTCAGCTCCAATTAATCAATACTAGCCAGTGAGGAGTCGGCAAAGTTTCAGTTTCAGTGAGGCTGAGCTAATAGACCAGCTGACTGAAACTGCTTCACATTTCCCTCCTTTACTGCTGCATGAGAACCATCTATTAAACCAGGTCATGGCTCCTCCAGGACCTCACTTTTGTCATCAAGTGTTAAATAATAATTGGTTTACCAAAGGTTAATTGCTCAATAGATAGCGAGCTGTTGGAATTTAATTGTGCTGTTAAACGCCTCAGTCGTGGACCCTGCTTTCTGTAATGGCTCCTTCAATTTCAAACAAATGAAAATGGTCATTTAGTTTCCAAACGGCCATAAAAAGGTGCAAACAGTTGGTTTAAGACAAGTACTAAATTGGGATAAGTCAAAGGAGAGGAACATTTATGTTCCAATTCTCTGATTGGTTCTCTACGAGACCATGATAAGCTAACCTGTGTTGGCAGAACGCTGGCCAGACCTTCATTAACTTTCTATACATGCTAAATGAAGTCAGAGAGAAATAAAGCTGCCGTGTGGCTCAATTGGCAGAGAAGGTATTTTCTGTATTTATTAGGGATCCTAGCTGCAGCTACTCTTCCTGGGGTCAAAACACAATAAGGCTCTTACATTACATACAAAACAAAAGTAAAACAGTACATCATATAACATTATTACACCACTAAATATCTACAATACAAAATGTATAATACCACCATACAACAATATTACAATATAGAGTGCATGTGCTAGCGCTTGTGTGCATATCCGTGTCTCTATACCTTTGTGTGTGTCTCTTCACAGTCCCCGTTGTTCCATAAAGTGTATTTTTATGAGTTTTTTAAAATCTGATTCTAATGCTTGCATCAGTTACCTGATGTGGAATAGAGTTCCATCTAGTCATGGCTCGATGTAGTACTGTGCGCCTCCCATAGTCTGTCCTGGACTTTGGGATTGTGAAGAGACCTCTCGTGGTGTCTTGAAGGGTATGCATGGGTGTCTGAGTTGAATGCTAGTAGTTTAAACGAACAGCTCGATGCAGAAGACAGAGCGCCGGAGCAGAAGGCAGATGTTTTACGTGCACCCAACCGATTGTGTTGTTTTGTTTGTTTATCTGTGTCGTTTGTAGATCATTTTTTTCTCTTTTTGTACATAATGTGGCCGCTATCGTCTCTTATGACCGAAAATAACTTCTAGACATCAGGACTGCGATTACTCACCACGGACTGGCAGAATCCTTTTTCTTCTTTCAGGACTCTGACGAGCCCGAGGTGGGGGATATACGGTTCCCTTGGGAACAGGCCCCAACCCCAGTGATCTGCGTGAAGAGGAGGCGGAGAAAGAGAGGCCGGAGAGCGGGATGCCTTCTGAGGAGTCGGAGGCGATCAAATAAACCCCCACTTCCCTCAATTCTTCTAGCAAACATGCAATCTTTGGACAATAAAATAGACGAGTTACTTGGAAGATTAAACTACCAACGGGACATTAAAAACTGTAACATCTCATGCTTCACGGAGTCGTGGCTGAACCACGACAATATCGACATACAGCTGGCTGGTTATACGCTGTACCAGCAGGATAGAACAGCGGCATCTAGTAAGACAAGGGGAGGCGGTCTATGTATTTTTGGAAACAACAGCTGGTGCACGATATCTAAGGAAGCCTCAAGCTATTGCTCGCCTGAGGTAGAGTTTCTTATGATAAGCTTCAGACCACACTACCTACCAGGAGAGTTTTCACCCGTATTATTTGTAGCTGTTTACATACCACCACAGTCAGAGGCTAGCACTAAGATAGAATTGAATGAGCTGTATTCCGCCATAAGCAAACAAGAAAACGCTCACCCAGAGGCGACGTTCCTAGTAGCCGGGGACTTTAATGCAGGGAAACTTAAATCAGCTTTACCAAATTTCCATCAGCATGTTAAATGTGCAACCAGAGGGAAAATAACTCTGGACCACCTATACTCCACACACAGAGATACATACAAAACTCTCCCTCACCCTCCATTTGGCAAATCTGACCACAATTCCATCCTCCTGATTCCTGCTTACAAGCTAAAATTAAAGCAGGAAGCACCAGTGACTAGATCAATAAAAAAGTGGTCAGATGCTAAGCTACAGGACTGTTTTGCTAGCACAGACTGGAATATATTCCATGATTCCTCCAATGGCATTGAGGAGTACACCACATCTGTCATTGACTTCATCAATAATCGATGACGTTGTCCCCACAGTGATCGTACGTACATACCCCAACCAGAAGCCATGGATTATAGGCAGCATCCGCACTGAGCTAAAGGCTAGAGCATCCACTTTCAAGGAGCGAGACTCTAACCCGGAAGCTTCTAAGATATCCCGCTATGCCTTCCCGACGAACCATCAAACAAGGAAAACCGTCAATACTGGACTAAGATCAAGTTGTACTACACCGGCTCTGACGCTGGGCAGGGCCTGCAAACCATTACAGACCACAAAGGGAAGCACAGCCGAGGATTGCACAGTGACACAAGCCTACCGGATGAGCTAAACTACTTCTATGCTCGCTTCGAGGCAAATATCACTGAAACATGCATGAGAGTACCAGCTGTTCCGGAAGACTGTGTGATCACGCTCTCCGGGGCCGATGTCAGTAAGACCCTTAGACTGGTCAACATTCACAAGGCCGCAGGGCCAGACAGAGTACCACGACTGCGAGCATGCGCTGACCAACTAGCAAGTATCTTCACTGACATTTCAACCTCTCCCTGTCCAAGTCTGTAATAACAACATGTTTTAAGCAGACCACCAGTTCCTGTGCCCAAGAACGCTAAGGTAACCTGCCTAAATGACTACTGACCCATAGCACTCACATCTGTAGCCATGAAGTGCTTTGAAAGGCTGGTCATGGCTCACAACAACACCATCATCCCAGAAACCCTAGACCCACACCAATTTGCATACCGCCCCAACAGATCCACAGATGATGCCGTCTCTATTGCACTCCACACTGCCCTTTCCCACCTGGACAAAAGGAACACCTATGTGAGAATGCTTTTCATTGACAGCTCAGCGTTCAACACTATAGTGCGCTCAAAGCTCATCAATAAGCTAAGAACTTTGGGATTAAACACTTCCCTCTGCAACTGCATCCTGGACTTCCTGACGGGCCGCCCGCAGGTGGTAAGAGTAGGTAACAACACATCCGCCACACTGATCCTCAACACAGGGGCCACTCTGGGGTGTGTGCTCAGCCTCCTCCTGTACTCCCTGTTCACTCATGACTGCACGGCCAGGCACGACGCCAACAACATAATTCAATTTGCCGAAGATACAACAGTGAGAGGCCTGATCACCGACAACAACGAGACAGCCTATAGGGAGGAGGTCAGAGACCTGGCAGTGTGGTGCCAGTACAACAACTTCTCCCTCAACGTGATCAAGACAAAGGAGATGATTGTGGACTACAGGAAAAAGAGGACCGAGCATACCCCCATTCTCATTGACGGGGCTGCAGTGGAGCAGGTTGAGAGCTTCAAGTTCCTTGGTGTCCACATTACCAACAAACTAACATGGTCCAAGCACACCATAACAGTCGTGAAGTGAGCACGACAAAACCTATTCCCCCTCAGGAGACTGAAAAGATTTGGCATGGGTCCTCAGATCCTCAAAAGGTTCTACAGCTGCACCATCAAGAGCATTCTGACTGGTTGCATCACTGCCTGGTATGGCAACTGCCTGGTATGGCAACTGCTCGGTACTGCCTGGTATGGCAACAGCCTTAAAAATTGTCAGACTCCAGCCACCCTAGTCATAGACTGTTTTCTCTGCTACCACATGGCAAGCGGTACCGGAGTGCCAAGTCTACGACCAAGAGGCTTCTAAACAGCTTCTACCGCCAAGCAATAAGACTCCTGAACATCTAGTCAAATGGCTACCCACTCTCCCCTCTCCACACCACTGCCACTCTCTGTTGTCATCTATGCATAGTCACTTGAATTAACTCTACCTACATGGACATACTACCTCAACTAACTAATGTGCCCCTGCACATTGACTCTGTACCGGCACTCCCCTGTATATATTGTTATTTTTTACTGCTGCTCTTTAATTACTTGTTACTTTTATCTCTTATTCTTATCCATATTTTTTTTAAACTGCACCTTTGGTTAGGGGCTCGTAACTAAGCATTTCATTGTAAGGTCTACACCTGTTGTATTCAGCGCATGTGACTAATACAATTTGATTTTATTTAATTCAGCTTGTCAACACTTCTTACCAAAACAAGTAGTGATGAAGTCACTCTCCTCCACTTTGAGCCAGGAGAGATTGACATGCATATCATTAATGCTAGCTCACCGTGTACATTTAAGGGCCAGCCGTGCTGCCCTGTTCTGAGCCAATTGTAATTTTCCTAAGTCCCTCTTTGTGGCACCTGACCACACAACTGAACAGTAGTCCAGGTGCGACAAAACTAGGGCGTGTATGATCTGCCTGTAGGATCCGCCTTGTTAATAATGTTGTTAAGAAGACAGAGCAGCGTTTTACTTTGGACAGACTTCTCCCCAACTTAGCTACTGTTGTATTGATTGACCATAAAAGTTTACAATCCAGGGTTACTCCAAGCAGTTTAGTCACCTCAACTTGCTCAATTTCCACATTATTCATTACAAGATATATGCTTGATTCCCACGGGGGACCAGCACAAAAATGTTTGCACTGACTGTACTGTAAGTCACTCTGTAATTCACTGATGGCTTCTTACGAGAACATGATAAGCTAACATATGTTACGTAAAGCATTGGAGAACTCAAACCGTCTAATTATACACATCTCTCTTTGATTGCCTCCTGCTCATGTGTTTGCTCTTTGAGTTTGTAGATGTACACAAGTCGGCAATATCTACAGCATGGGGGAGTTGATGCTCCCTCTGCAGATAACGAGAATATAAACCAACCACCTTGCAAGCCAAAAATGGGAAAAAAGAAGACAGACACATTTATTTTGGAGTGTGAATTGTGAGCGTTTACTGAGCGATATGAAATATGTTTTTGATTCCACTGTACCACTGCCAGCCAGAGGAATATTTTAAAGGCACATCCACCTGTCAAGAGCAGAGCCTAATGGGGGACTTTATAAATAATGACGACAACATCCTGCCTGTTATCGTGTCGTTTCTAAGAGAAGGCAGGTGAGCCAGCAAGAGATCAGATTAAACACAAAGCACACACATCTTGTTTAAAGGTTTATCGGATTTCAACGCCATGCTGGGCCATTGAAATAGCCACTGCTGCCTTTCAGGTCAACTAAAGCACAATTATCTTGTTTATGTGGTGACAGTGTCCAGGCTCCGAGGGCAAATGTGCTCCAATTACATCAGCTGATTGACCTTATGTTGTTGCAGGAAGGCGATAATATATCCAGCTCAAGCACAGGTAGGCCTAATCTATTCTAATGTTTTAGATAACAATGACAGGTTCATTTCAAAGGAGACAAAAATAGAGGAGACAAAACCATTATTAGGAAGTTGTTTACTTTTGGACCGTTTTGAAAGAAAGTAGTGAAGAGACTCAAATCACACAGAAGTTTCAAATCACTTCTGTCAACCTGTATGCCTAACTAACTACCTCCATTCCTACAGATATAGGATCTTGATTTGATCACCCTGTTGCAAAACATTTTAAACGTGCAATGCATTTGAGGCTTAAAAATGCTTCTGAAATTTCAGACTTGATTTTCCCTCACAAATAATATATCAACCCTTACAAAAAGATCCATTAATTATAATCCACATAATAATTCACATTTCATGTTGCTGCAGGATTATTTTCCTGCTGTAGCAAACTGGCTCAAATTAAGATCCTACATCTGTAACACCTCCAATTCACACTTCCAATTATTTTAATTGGAATGAAGGCCTTAGCTAAAGGGGGCTAAAAACAAACTTCTTTAAAAGTAACAGTGTTACCTGCGGAAATACCAAGAAGTGGTACATCCAGTCTGTCAAGTGATTAACACCAAGCTTGTTTCGACGTCACCATTTGAGGCTAAACATGTTGTCGAGACACAATAACCCCCAGAGGAGAACATGATTATTATTTTTTTAATTAGCCCAAACGTCAGGACCCCGCTGCTTTGGCTGTGATCACAGGAAGGTGCCACCACAAAACACTTGACAGGGAGCCACAACAACCCAATGACAAACCGCCAGCGCGACTCGCCCTGCAGAGCTGCCACCCTCCGCTCCTGACCCCATAACGAACTACAAGTGCTTTCCATCTCCTCAGACTTGTCAACCTGTCAATCTGCCTATTCAAAGGTTCCCCTTTCCCCGGGAAGGAAAGCTCATTTTCCCTCACCGTCAGCCAAGCCACTAAGTGTCACTTCAGTTTAGGTTTCACTGTCACACTGCAGCCTCTCTCACACTACGGAGCTACCATCGAGGGGTTTAGTCTGGCAATGGTGCGGACCCGTTGTAAATATATATACTGAACAAAAATATAAATGCAACATGCAACAATTTTAAAGATTTTACAGAGTTACAGTTCATATAGGGAAATCAGTCAATTGAAATGAATTCATTCGGCCCTAATCCTTGGATTTCACATGACTGGGAACACAGATATGCATCTGTTGGTCACAGATATCACCGCCTGATACGGCTACTGCACTGCCCGCAACCACAGGACTCCCCAGAGGGTGGTGCGGTCTACCCAACGCATCACTGGGGGCAAACTACCTGCCCTCCAGGACACCTACAGCACCCAATGTCACAGGAAGGCCATAAAGATCATCAGGGACAGCAACCACCTGAACCACTGCCTGTTCACCCCACTATCATCCAGAAGGCGAGGTCAGTACAGGTGCATCAAAGTTGGGACAGAGAGACTGCAAAACAGCTTCAATCTCAAGGTCATCAGACTGTTAAATAGCCATCACTAGCACGTTAGAGGCTGCTGACTATATACATAGACTTGAAATCACTGGCCACTTTAATAATGGAACACTGGTCACTTTAATAATGTTTACATATTTTGCATTACTCATCTCATATGTATATATTGTTTTCTATTCTACTGTATATTAATCTACTAAATATTGCTCGACCAAATATTTATATATTCTTAATTCCATTCCTTTACTATGGACTTGTGTGTATTGTTGTGAAGTTGTAAGATATTGCTTGTGTAACGGGATTTGTCCTCCTCTGAAGAGGAGTATGAGAGATCGGACCAATACGCAGCGTGGTAAATGTTCATGATATTTAATAGAACAGAACACTTAAATACAAAAACAACAAGAGAACAAAAAATAAAACCGAAACAGTTCTGTCTGGTGCAGAATCAAAACAGAAAACAATCACCCACAAAATGGGGGAAACAGGCTACCTAAGTATGATTCTCAATCAGAGACAACGAACGACACCTGCCTCTGATTGAGAACCATACCAGGCCAAACACATAAACACAACATAAAAAAAAGAACATAGACTACCCACCCCAACTCACGCACTGACCAAACTAAAACAAAGACATAACAAAGGAACTAAGGTCAGAATGTGACAGCTTGTTAGATATTACTGCACTGTTGGAGCAAGAAACACAAGCATTTCGCTGCACCTGCAATAAAATCTGCTAAACACGTGTATGAGACCAATAAACTTTTATTTGATTTGAGATACCTTAAAAATAAGGTAGGGGCGTGGATCAGAAAACCATTCTGTGTCTGGTGTGACTCATTTGCCTCATGCAGCGCCTTCGCATACAGTTGTTCAGGCTGTTGATTGTGGGCTGTGGGAATGTTGTCAGACTGCTCTTCAATGGCTGTGTGAAGTTGCAGGAAATTGGTGGGAGCAATAGCACGCTGTCGTACAAGTCAATTCAGAGTATTCCCAAACATGCGCAACATGACACGTATGGTGAGTATGCAGGCCATGGAAGAACTGGGACATTATCAGATTCCAGGAATTGTGTACAGGTCAAATTAAATAAAATTTGTCAAATGCGCTGAATACAACAAGTGTAGACCTTACTGAGAAATGCAGACTTACAAGCCCTTAACCAACAATGCAGTTCAAGAACTAGAGTTAAGAAAATATTTTCTAAAATTACACACAAAAAAAAGTAATTACATAACAATAACGAGGCTATATATAGGGAGTACCGTGTCAATGTGCGGGGGTACAGGTTAGTCGAGGTCATTTGTAAAGTGACTATATCATGACACAAGGCGAGACCCAGATGGAGACACAGGAGGCAGAGGGTTGGAGTCTTACAATGTTTATTAAACCAAAAGGAGTAGGCAAGAGAATGGTCGTGGACAGGCAAAAAGTCAAAACGAGATCAGAGTCCAGGAGGTACAGAGTGGCAGACAGGCTCGTGGTCAAGGCAGCAGAATGGTCAGGCAGGCGGGTACAGAGTTCAGAAACAGCCATGGGTCAAAACAGGGAGGACTAGACAAAGGAAAAGAGCAAAAAGCAGGAAAACGGGAAAAACGCTGGTTAACTTGGAAAACATACAAGACGAACTGGCACAGAGAGACAGGAAGCACAGGGATAAATACACTGGGGAAAATAAGCGACACCTGGAGGGGGTGGAGGGACGGGTGAAACAGATCAGGGCGTGACAGACTATACATAAATAATAAACAGCGAATAACAGCAGTATAAAAACAATGTAAATAGTCAGGGTAGCCATTTGATTAATTGTTCAGCAGTCTTATGGCTTGGGGGTAGAAGCTGTTAAGGAGCCTTTTGGTCCTAGAATTGGCGCTCCGGTACTTCTTGCCGTGCGGTATCAGAGAGAACAGTCTATGACTTGGGTGACTGGAGTCTTTGACAATCTTTTAGGCCTTCCCCTGACACTGCCTAGTATATAGGTCCTGGATGTCAGGAAGCTTGGCCCCAGTGATGTACCGGGCCGTAAGCACTACCCTCTGTAGCACCTTACGGTCAGATGCCGAGCAGTTACCATACCAGGCGGTCATGCAACCAGTCAGGATAATCTTGGTGATGCAGCTGTAGAACTTTTTGAGGATCTGGGGATCAATGCCAAATCTTTTCAGTCTCCCAAGGGAAAAGAGGTGTTGTCGTGCCCTATTCACAACTGTCTTGGTATGTTTGGACCAAATATCAAATCAAATCAAATTTTATTGATCACTTACACATGGTTAGCAGATGTTAGGAGATGGTATAGAATACAGCATATACATATGAGTTGAGTAATGTAGGACATGTAGACATTATTAAAGTGGAGCTATTTAAAGTCACTAGAGATACCTTATTAAATCCTTTTATTAAATGTATTAAAGTGGCCAGAGATTAGAGTCTGTATGTTGGCAGCAACCACTCTATGTTAGTGATGGCTGTTGAGATAGAAGCTATTTTTCAGTCTCTCGGTCCCAGCTTTGATGCACCTGTACTGATCTCGCTTTCTGTATGATAGCGGGGTGAACAGGCAGTGGCTCGGGTGGTTGTTGTCCTTGATGATCTTTTTGGCCTTCCTGTGACATCGGGTGCTGTAGGTGTCCTGGAGGGCAGGTAGTATGCCCCCAGTGATGCGTTGTGTTGACCGCACTACCCTCTGAAGAGCCTTGTGGTTGTGGGCGGAGCAGTTGCTGTCTGTGTGGGTGGATCATTTCAGTTTGTCCGTGATGTATATGTCGAGGAACTCAAAACTTTCCACCTTCTCCACTACTGTCCCGTCGATGTGGATGGGGGGATGCTCCCTCTGCTGTTTCCTGAAGTCCACAATCATCTCATTTGTTTTCTCAACCTTGAGTTGAGAGGTGATTTTCCTGACACCACACTCCAAAGGCCCTCAACTCCCCCTGTAGGCCGTCTCGTCGTTGTTGGTAATCAAGCCTACCACTGTAGTGTCATCTGCAAACTTGATGATTGAGTTGGAGGTGTGCATGGCCATGCAGTCATGAGTGAACAGGGACTACAGGAGAGGGCTGAGAACGCACCCTTCTAGGCCCCCAGTGTTGAGGATCAGCAGGGTGGAGATGTTGTTTCCTACCCTAGAGCTCCGAGACAGGATTGTGTTGAAGCACAGATCTGGGGAAGGGTACCAAAACATTTCTGCAGCATTGAAAGTCCCTAAGAACACAGTGGCCTCCATCATTCTTAAATGAAAGAGGTTTGGAACCATCAAGACTCTTCCTAGAGCTGGCCGCCCGGCCGAACTGAGCAATCGGGGGATAAGGGCCTTGGTCAGAGAGGTGACCAAGTACCCGATAGTCACTTTGTTAGAGCTCTAGAGTTCCTCTGTGGAGATGGGAGAACCTTCCAGAAGAACAACCATCTCTGCAGCAATCCACCAATGAGGCCTTTATGGTAGAGTGGCCAGATGGTATCCACTCCTCAGTAAAAGGCACATGACAGCCTGCTTGAAGTTTGTCAAAAGGCACCCAAAGACTCTCAGACCATGGGAAACAAGATTCTCCGGTCTGATTTTGCATGAATGCCAAGAGTCGCTACGGTGAAGCATGGTGGTGGTGGCAGAATGGGGATGTTTTTCAGGGACAGGGACAGGGAGACTTGTCAGGATCGAGGCGAAGATGAACAGAGCAGAGTACAGAGAGATACTTGATGAAAACCTGCTCCAAAGTGCTTAGGACCTCAGACTGGGGCAAAGGTTCACCTTCCAACAGGACAATGACCCTAAGCACACAGTCAAGACAACGCAAAAGTGGCTTTGGGACAATTCTCTGAATGTCCTTGAGTGGGTCCTCGAGTGGTCTAGCCAGAGCCCGAACTTGAACCTGATCGAACAGCTCTCGAGAGACCTGAAACTAGCTGTGCAGCAACGCTCCCCATTCAACCTGACAGAGCTTGAGAAGATCTGCAGAGAACAATGGGAGAAACTCCCCAAATACAGGTGTGCCAAGCTTGTAGCGTCTACTGAATAAGACTCGAGGATGTAATCGCTGCCAAAGGTGCTTCAACAAAGTACTGAGTAAAGGGTTGGAATACTTATGTAAATGTAATATTTCAGTTATACATTTTTTATAAATTAGCAAAATTTAAAAAAAAATGTTTACGGTATAGATTGATGAGGGGGGAGGAAACAATTTAATCCATTCAAAAATAAGGCTGTAACCTAATTTAAAGGGTTATAGGACAATTTCTATTTTGCACTGTTTATCAAAAGTTTTAGAAAAACAATAATCAACTGACTGGCTTTCTTGATGTCTATAGTATTTCTCTCTGGTATGCAATCTGGTTTCCTCTCGGGTTATGGATGTGTCACTGCAACCTTAAAGGTCCTAAATTATGTCGCCCTTGATTCTAAACAATGTTGTTCTGCTATTTTTATTGACTTAGCAGAAGCTTTTGATATCGTTGACCATTCCATTCTTGTGGGCCGCCTAAGGAGCATTGGTGTCTTTGAGGGGTCTTTGGCCTGGTTTGCGTACTGCCTCTCTCAAGGAGTGCAGTGTATAAAGTCAGAACATCTGCGGGCTTAGCCACTGCCTGTCACCAAGGGAGTAACCCAAGGCTCAATCGTAGGCCACACGCTCTTCTAAATTTACATCAACAACATATCTCAGGCAGTAGGAAGCTCTCTCATCCATTTATATGCAGATTATACAGTCTTATATTCAGCTGGACCCTACCCAGATTTTGTGTTAAAAGCTCTACAACAAAGCTTTCTTAGTGTCCAACAAGCTTTCTCTGCCCTTAACCTTCTTCTGAACACCTCCAAAACAAAGGTCATGTGGTTTGGTAAGAAGAATGCCCCTCTCCCTACCGTTGTGATTACTACCTGAGGGTTTAGAGCTTGAGGTATTCACCTTATACAAGTACTTTGGAGTATGGCTACAGGTGTGATTACTACCTCTGAGGGTTTAGAGCTTGAGGTATTCACCTCATACAAGTACTTGGGAGTATGGCTAGACGGTACACTGTGTTTCTCTCAGCACATATCAAAGCTGCAGGCTAAAGTTCAATCTAGACTTGGTTTCCTCTATTGTAAATCACTCCTCTTTCACCGCAGCTTCCAAACTAACCCTGATTCAGATGACCATTCTACCCATGCCAGATTACGGAGATGTCATTTCTAGATCGGCAGGTAAAGGTGCTCTCGTGCACTAGATGTTCTTTACCATTCTGCCATCAAATGTGCCTCTATCAACTGGTCATCTCTGTATACCCGTAGCAAGACATCTGAGATCTGAGATACCTACTGCAGCCCTCATCCTCCAAATACAACACCCATTCTGCCAGTCATATTCGGCTAGGGGCAGTATCCTGAATTTCCAGATGACTGATGTGCCCAATGTAAACTGCCTGTTACTCAGGGCCAGAAGCTAGGATATGCATATAATCGGTAGAATTGGATAGAAATCACTCTTAAGTTTCTAAAAGGGTTAAAATAATGTATGTGAGTATAACAGAACTGATATGGCAGGCGAAAACCTGAGGAAAATTCATCTGGGAATTTTTGTTTCGTTTTAGGTCACAGGCTTTTCATTGCTAGCCTATGGGATATACAAAAAATAGGAACCAGATTGCAGTTCCTATGGCTTCCACTAGATGTCAACAGTCTTTAGAAAGGGTTTCAGGCTTGTTTCTTGAAAAACGAAAAAGCAGTTGTAGTTTATCCAAGGTGGTTTCATCAGGACAGGTAGACTTTTGGCGCGCGTGAATGAGGGCGTGCTCTTCATTATTATTCCTTTTCTATTGAACACCGTTCTTTCTGTCTGAAATATTATCGTTTATTTACATATTAGTGTACCTGAGGATTGATTAGAAACATTGTTTGACTTGTTTGGACGAAGTTAACCGGTAGCTTTTTGGATTCCTTTGTATGCATGTTGAAGGAGTGGATTACTGAAATCAATGGCGCCAACTAAACTGACTTTTTTGGATATAAAAAACTTTATCGAACAAAACAAACATGCATTGTGTAGCTGGGACCCTTGGGATTGCACACAGAGGAAGATCTTCAAATGTAAGTGATATATTTTATCGCTATTTGTGATTTTTGGAAGCCGTTGCTGATTGAAAAAGTATTTTGATGTGGGGCGCTATCCTCAGATAATCACATGGTATGCTTTCGCCGGAAAGCCTTTTTGAAATCTGACAAAGAGGTTGGATTAACATGAAGTTAAGCTTTTAAATATGTAAGACACTTGTATGTTCATGAATATTTAATATTTCGATTTTCTTATTTTGAATTTGGCGTTCTGCAATTTCACCAGATGTTGTTGCAGGTGGACCGTTAGCGGTCCACGATCCCTAAGAGGTTTTTAAATGTCCCCAATGCACATGCATACCTGGGTCGTCCTCTTTTCAGTTCACTGCAGCTAGCGGCTTGAACGAGCTGCAAAAAACACTCAAACTGGACAGTTTTATCTCCATCTCTTCATTCAAAGTCTCAATCGTGGACATTCTTACTGACAGTTGTGGCTGCTTCACGTGATGTATTGTTGTCTCTACCTTCTAGCCTGTGTGCTGTTGCCTGTGCCCAATAATGTTTGTACCATGTTTTGTGCTGCTAACATGTTGTGCTGCTGCCATGTTGTATTGCTACCATGTTGTTGTCTTGTGGTGTCACTACCATGCTGTGTTGTCATGTGTTGCTGCCATGTTATGTTGTTGTCTTAGGTCTCTCTTTATGTAGTGTTGTGGTGTCTCTCTTGTCGTGATGTGTTTTTTCCTATATTTTTAATCCCCAGTCCCTGCAGGAGGCCTTTTGCCATGATTGTAAATAAGAATTTGTTCTTAACTTCTTATGGCTGGGGGCAGTATTGAGTAGCTTGGATGAATAAGGTGCCCAGAGTAAACTGCCTGCTACTCAGTCCCAGAAGATAAGATATGCATATTATGAGTAATATTGGATAGAACACACTCTGAAGTTTCTAAAACTGTTTGAATGATGTCTGTGAGTATAACAGAACTCATATGGCAGGCAAAAACCTGAGAAAAAATCCAACCAGGAAGTGGGAAATCTGAGGTTTGTAGTCTTTCAACTCTTGGCCTATCGAATACACAGTGGGTTATTGGTCATATTGCACTTCCCAAGGCTTCCACTAGATGTCAACAGTCTTTAGAACCTTGTTTGATGCTTCTACTGTGAGGTGAGGGCGAATGAGAGGGGAATGAGTCAGAGGTCTGGAAGAGAGCCACGAGCTGGTGACGCTCGTTCACGTGAGAGCGAGCTCTGTTACATTGCATTTCTACAGACAAAGGAATTCTCCGGTTGGAACATTATTGAAGATTTATGTTAAAAACATCCTAAAGATTCATACTTCCATACTTCGTTTGACATGTTTCTATGACCTGTAATATAACTTTTTGGACTCTTTGTCCGTACTTTCCGCTGGACTTGCAGTTTGGATGAGTTTGGATTTGTTTACCAAATGCGCTAACAAAAGGAGGTATTTGGGCATAAATGATGAACTTTATCGAACAAATCAAACATTTATTGTGGAACTGGGATTCCTGGGAGTGCATTCTGATGAAGATCATCAAAGGTAAGTGAATATTTATAACGCTATTTCTGACTTCTGTTGACTACACAACATGGCGGATATCTGTTTGGCTTGTTTTGGTCTCTGAGCGCTGTACTCCGATTATGGTTTGCTTTTTTGGTAAAGCTTTTTTGAAATCTGAAACAGCGATTTCATTAAGGAGAAGTTTATCTAAAGTTCCATGTATAGCACTTGTATTTTCATCAACATTTATGATGAGTATTTCTGTAAATTGATGTGGCTCTCTGTAAAATCACCAGATGTTGTTGGAACTACTGAACATAATGCTCCAATGTATACTGAGATTTTCTTTATATAAATATGAACTTTTTAGAACAAAACATACATGTATTGTGTAACATGAAGTCCTATGAGTGTCATCTGATGAAGATCATCAAAGGTTAGTGATGAATTTATCTCTATTTCTGCTTTTTGTGACTCCTCTCTTTGGCTGGGAAAA
This sequence comes from Oncorhynchus tshawytscha, assembly GCF_018296145.1. Lineage (NCBI taxonomy): Eukaryota > Metazoa > Chordata > Actinopteri > Salmoniformes > Salmonidae > Oncorhynchus > Oncorhynchus tshawytscha. The sequence continues at coordinate 46,981,201 of NC_056447.1, read as the reverse complement.
TGGCTGTGTTTTTCTGTGAAAAGGCACTCACCTAACATAATCGTTTGTGGTGCTTTCGCCGTAAAGCCTATTTGAACTCGGACACTGTGGTGGGATTAACAAGAAGTGCATCTTTAAAATGGTGTGAAATACTTCTATGTTTGAGGAATAAATGCCCTGGAGGACTCAGGCTGTCCTGTTAGCACTGTAGGGAACTATTCTTTCGTTCAATCCAACCCATTATTGAATTGAATAGCTCTAATAAATGTATTTTATTTTAATTAACCTAATTTTCAGCTTTGACTGAAAGAGTATGAGGACAAACTCCATGCTGTGACATTATGGTGTGGTGAAGAGGTGTTTCAGTGATAACGCTAGGCATTATGGGGCCCGTCGTGATACCAAAAGGTTCTTGAAAATAACATACATAAAAAAAATTGAACTTGAAAATAATATACATTTTGATGCCACGGTTAGTTTGGTTGGACTCGGATTTCTTTACCGGTAATGGTCATATCTAGGACTGCAAGATTACAGGAACTTTAAATAAATTCCCTGGTTGTCCTGAAATCCTGGTTGGAGATTTCCTGTTTATTCCCTCCTGATTCCGGGAACCTCCAACCAGGATTTAGGGAAAACCAAGGAATGTATTGAAAGTTGCAACCCTAGTCATATCCCTTCAATTCCCTGGTTGACGCCAAGACTATGCTTTGTACTAGAATCCTTCTCCCATCAACCCAACCGTCTCTTGGAAGCATTGAGGAGTGGCTGAATCTTAACACAGCCTGATGTCTGTCTCGTTCCCAATTTGCTCCTCTGCAGGCCTGTCTGTCTGACAGAGTAATGAGAGACTTCATCCAAGACCGCTGGATTACAAATTCACTGCAGCAGTCACTGGCTACAGTACCAAGGAAGGCAGCCAACCTCTTTTTCTCAGCAAATCAATTCTAATTTTGTTCTTTCAGTCGATAACCTGCTGCGCATGGCTGTGTTTCATTCAAGCTTATTTGCAAGCCCCTTTCATCCAGTCCTTCAGCCATGTTGTTTAAACTTGCTAATAGGTAGGCTACCTTCAGCAAAAATCCAGACAGGGGACTTGTGAGTGAACAGGCTTGTTCCTGGAACTAAACATAGTGAAAACTTAAGAACCCAGAGGAGTGAATCCAAACAACTCAACCCTATCAACCCATCTGAAGTCCATAATCCATAGAAGAAGGACACGCTGAAGGGTTCTTGAAAACACAGTATTCAACAATAAAAAGCCAATAACACCTTTACTTCCCCAGAAAACTAAACTCATCTGGTGTCAGTAGTATCCTGTGTATCTGCTACGACACCATTGACAGTACCCTGGTCTTCTCACTCATGCCGGTTCAAATCCCTAAGCCTCAAAAACTGTACCCACAACATAATTAAAAGCAACTCTAAAAGCCTAGCTGTGTCCTTAATGAAGTCTGCCTCAGTTCCACAAACAACAAACTGTTAAAAAAGCTCTTGCAGTACCGGACAAGTATTTTAGTTTATTAAGTCAATATTTTCTTACATTATTTTCTTAAAACTGCATTGTTGGTTAAAGGCTTGTAAGTAAGCATTTCACAGTAAGGTATTTGGCGCATGTGACAGGCTTCTTTGCTCTGCATGGTGAACAAGACAACAATAGGTGGTCCAGATTTAGATCATGAAGACATTGCAACAATAGAGCATCATCATCATCTGTTATGATTGATAGGACATTTACTTTTACTTCTCTGAATGTAAAACATGGTTTTAATGACAGTAACTTTGAGGGTTGGCAAATTCTGAGCAATAGGAGCAAGTACAAACAGTGTGGAATAACTTGGTTATGTGGAAGCCTCATTGCATTCCCTCGTTGTTCTGCAAACTTTTCTCCCTCGGTATCTTTCAGCCTCAGTATCTACTGTACCGTCAAGGTTCCAATGTCAGTGAGTGAGTGTAGTGATGTTATTGCAGCCAGTGAAGGCCCTGAGGCAACATATTAAAACAGGGTCACAGGCTAGCTCTCTACAGTGCTCCCTGTCGACGCTTCATATTGGTATGACAAGTGGGTTCCAGGTAGGGTCCCGTTCATTGAATTAGGAGCCAGAATATATACGACCTGAATTGTAGTATTATATTACTGGGAGGGAACCTCATTGCTTCAGTAAATCAATTACTCTAATTTTCGACAGACAAGGGCAGGTTTTAACCCAAATATGTGTGGCAGTGTATTCAAATAGATGCAGTATAATGTGGGGACATTTGAAACTAACTTGAAGAAAATAAAATGTTTAAAACAGTAATGGGATTGAGAGTGCTATTTTTCACCTATATTTTCAATAAAGATCTATGTTCAGCTCAGAGCCTTTGCACTTTGAGCACTGTGAAAAATGTTTTAACAGCACTGGACATTTTGGGTAACTGAGCCAAAATCTGTATGAAATGACCCTGTTGAGTTTCTGGTACAATGCCTGCATGCTCAGAAAAGCCACTGACCTTCATCAAATGGCCTAACTGATTGTCCATGTAAGCAGAAAAGAGAAAGGTGCCATATATGTACTCGCTCCCAGTGATGTTGTGACAAGGGAATGTGTAATTTATGTGATAACGACTGTTTATGAGAGTGCTAAGCCAAGGCATTGATGGGCTTTGCGATGCTGGAGAGAGGCCAGACAATAAAGAGCAGTCAGGATCAGTAGAGCTGGTCTCCACTGACTCTCTGCATTGTCGGATGCTTCGCTCCCTGGGAGTCTCGCTACGTTATCAGTGATCATCAAAGGCACTGTCAAGAAAATTTTAAACTGGGGCTTCCAGAGGCTGCCAGCGACACTAGACACATCTAAATGAGACAGGCTTATTAATTCTTCAAAAGCCACACAGCTTCCTTTTCCCCAAGACTCATTTTGGTACATTTAAGGAGGATAAAAGCTCAGCCAGACAACCTCACTGTCTCTTTCTCTCGCTCACATACATCATACATAATGCAGACACACATATTCTGTTGATCTCAAGACAACAATATTTCTTACTTTAAAATAGGTGTCATGTTTATAAGTGTTTCATAGAGAGTATAAATGGAAATATGAACATTTCAGGAACAAATTCCAGAGATCAACAAAACACAGGGAATACATAGTTTAAAAATGAACTAACCTGTTTTTATAGAAAACTGCTGTGCTGACAGAAAATTGTTTGTTACCAGTGGGTGAATGTGGGATTTTAATTCGAATGCAGGAAAATGTGATTGATCTTTTAAATTCAAGATTGAATGACATTTTGTTGATGAGTGCAGTGACACAAAAGGGTGGTTTTTGGGGCTTCATCAGGAGTCTCTGCCCTCCTGGCCCACTTATAAATGGGCAATAGCAAATTCGATATTGGGCCAGCTCTTCCCACTTTCAGTGAACCGAACCATGCTGGAATAAATAGTGTGAAAGTATGCTTACTGGGCAAGCATGGTACAGTACGGCTTGGCTTGGCTCGGTTTGAGTTCAAGAGCCTACAAGCTCATAAGACCTGGAGAGTGCAGCACTCCTGTTTTACCCCCCCCCCCCAAAAAAAGGGGGCATCTTTAAAAATGTATATTAATAAATAAGAAAATGGAGCTCACATAACTCTGAAATGTTGTATGCAATATGAGACAAGGAAAAGGCCTTGCAATCTATTGAAACGTTTTCTTTCAGCATACATATTCCACTGCCAAGCATACGATTGTATGAGGAACACCAAAGCCTTAATTATTGTAATTAACCCTTGCATGTACAAGTAGGGACGGCTCCTTGAAACCACCGGGAAGATGTGAGAATGTTTGTATTATAAACCAGTGGTTAAAATGCACATAATTTCGATGTTATACGAGATCCATAATTGGTGAATTCATGATCAGGGGGCCTACTTCATTACAGCTCAAGAGGCTTCATCTCCTCATGGTGGCCATATTTCACCATAATGAATGTGATTTTTTCTCTCTCTTCTCTCTGCAGTAGCTAATTGCAAATGTTTTCTCTCCATGTGAATGATTCAAGTTTTTTTGTTTGCTACAAACATCTTGATTAGAAAACACCCTCCCTTGTGATCACTCACAATGCTGTTATGTTACAAGAGTTTTATTTATTCCTTGGGAGGTAAACTTACTGTACCTAAGAAGGGAGTTGGAGCCCATCTTCTCATTTAACTGCATTGAGGTCAATTGGAATTCCAGTTTACTTCCTGAATTTACTGAACGGAAATGGCACTGACCCCAACCATGCTAAGCACAGCAGTGGACTCTCTCTCTCTCTCTCTCTCTCTCTCTCTCTCTCTCTCTCTCTCTCACACACACACACAATTTGACCCCATGTCTCTGGAGTGGGGTGGATAATCTGTCTATCTGGCCCCTCTGGGCCCTCTGTGTCTCAGCATGGGGGCAGAGGACACTCTGAGCCCCAGAAATGTCCACTCCTATCGGGCTCTCGTCCCAATTGGCCTGCTCCATGGAGGTAAAGACAGCAGCCAACTGCCAGAGGCCATAGGTTAGGAAACACCGCTCTGGCCCACTGCTGCCCACTGACTCTGAACAGAAGGGTCAGTATAGCTCCCTGAAGCTCCAGCCAGGCTCATTCCTCCTGACACGAGCACAAACATCCCCTACTACGATGATAGATACCTCCCTTTATAATGTAATACCACTTTGACTGCAGGAGAAATAAAAAAAATGCACATGCCGCCATCGTATTCATGAGGATTAATGTGGCATCCAGTTTTGTGTGACTGGAACAGCAGCTTAAGCAGCGACGCCACAAAATAATATGCACATTTTCAATTATCATCAAATGTCTGATTATCTTGAGTCTCACTGATATTCAAACAAACATATGATATAATCTCATAGAAAATACTGGGAAATAGTGTTTGACATGACATTGATGAAGCTCCCACTGTCTAGTGAGATAACCCAACCAGACAAATGCAATGGTAGCCTTAGGCATACTTTCAGTGGTGTCACTTTCCCAACTTTCACTTTCAGCGGTGTCACTTTTGAGGCCCTCAAGGCTGTCAGTATAAACCCATACTTCAGCTAGAAGTGCACTTTGAGGAGGGGGGTAATGTTGAGGGGCGCTCTTGGTCTCCTCCCTCACCAGCCCAGCACCTCTACACTGGAAAAGGTAATTGTCTCCTCCGTACGTGGAGAGATGAGTGTTTTTCTAGGACCCATGCAAGGCGCTGTCCCCTCTCTCACACAGCCCAAGAAGTCACAGCAGTTTGCAATAATTACTTTTGCAGATAGAGGTGAGAGAGGACGTTTGCATTAGATGAGGGCCTGGGTAGTCGGGTCCCCATGCTCGGCGCATGCAGCTTTTAATGTCACCATAATCTGGAAAGGTTACCACTGCCAGATCCACTGTATATCTCTGCAACTTGCTGAATCAGTATTTCTGAAATAGGCTTGACATTGATTTAGAAGAAGTGCACACCCAAGTAACTCCTTGAAAAGAGATGTGCTATACAGCATTTCCATTCTATTACAATGTTGTTGTTTTTGTTGTCATGTTGTATTATCACGCCACTACATTATGACACTTGCAAGGTTAGACACATAATTATGTTAAACCATAACATATCGACTGACAACTTTTTTCCTGGTAAAATGTATTTTCCTAAAGCTTTTAACGAAAATATTTTTCTTTGAACCGGTCTCCACTTTATAGACAGATACTACAGAGAGGTAGAGACAAGATACTCAAGGTCAGCAGCTCTACCTCTTTCTCATTTCTGTCCATCTCCTACTCTGTGAAAATGGTTTCTCAGATTGGTCTCTCCCTTCAATGGTCTCATATTCCCACACCTCCCACAGCATAAGCGTCTTATCATCATCACACTTTCTCATTCCATTTTCTCAGGGATGCTGGTGACATTTTGAAGTGTCTGATTCATGCCTTGAGACAGAGCGAGAAGGTTTGTGTGTGTGTGTTCGTGCGTGGGTGCGTGCGTGCATGCATTTGTGTATGCGTGTGTGTATGTGTGCATGTATGTGTGTGTGTATGCACATGTACATGTGTGTGTTTATGTGCCCGGTCATCTCCACCTCCAATCACACACTCCCTCCCTCCCTTCTCACACCTCTCTACTCCATGCCTGGAGCCAGACTCTTGTGTTGTCTACCTCAGAGAAGCTGGTGCTTGGCATAAAGAAGAGGCTCCAGTGGATTCTGTGCTCCGCCTGCCAATGGACTCTTTTGATCAGCCGCCAGGTGATGACAGGTGATCTACATTAATCTCAACCCTCCTGCCTCCCACCTCTCTCTCCTTCTCTCTGTGTCATTCTCTTCTCTTCCTCCCTCTTCCCTAACAGAGGGTCAGTGTGCTAAGCCCCAAGGCTAGGAGAGAAATTATATCTCATGGGAGGGCATTTTAGTTTTTCTCCTCTCAACAGCATTGGATAAACTTTGACTGATGCCTGCTGAGACATTTCAAACGTACAGAAAACCAAGATGGTTAGAAACCAGGTCGATCTTTGTGCTAGTATTTCATTCTGGAATACTGGATCCATGGAGTGGGAGTTAAATACACAATCTGAAACTTATATCATACCAAGTGGTTGGACTGCAAGCATCCAGCTTAAGCAACCGTGAAAGACACAGTAAGTTTACTCTCTCACTTTGACCTTTGTCCTGCACTCTGAACCTGAAACAGCTAAGAGGTCACTATGGAAGATACTGTGGGAGAAGCTGGCACTATTGTAGAGCTAGAAGATGTTTGTGTTTTCCATGATTAGAGCTGAAGAGTTAAGAGTGCCAAACAGGATAACTTATTGTATTGTGCTGCTCTGGTAATTGAAGTCAGACAGATCCCACTGGCACTGTTAGAATTAATTGGAAGGTGAAAGGCTTCACAAACAATGTAATTGAGATTTGGAAAAATAAAAAGCCACTTTTATAGAAGAAGTAGAGCAAATCCTCTCCAGTAGCTAATCACTACTAACCACAGAAACACTCTCCAACACAGATTAACAGTGACACTTCGAAAGTAAGTTGTGTCAGTATCAAATTATACAATGGGTGGGACTAATCCTGAATGCTGATTGGTTAAAAGCGCATTCCAGTCGGTGGCTATTCCACAAATTACCACCGGCTAAATCTATGACTTTAAAATGCCTATTTACTCTGTTCTATCTCACTGCCAAATCCACGATCTCATCAGCCCAGCCAAGCAATTAATAAACTTGATATCCACTATAAAAAGCATCTAGACATTATCTCACTTTATTTTTCTTCAACAGCGAAGATTTGTATAAACCTTGCTTTCTGTCTCTCCGACATTTGAAACATTGTTTCAATATTCAAATTCGATCTCCAGCTGTCCCATAGTAATTAACGTGTCGGAAGTCGGGACGAGACAGACAGGCAGCGTTTCTCAGCCAGCCGAAATCATGAATCGGCTGGCATGCGTGCTTAGTCCCCTCCTTTACTCCCTGTTCACTCATGACTGCATGGCCAAGCACGACTCCAACACCATGATTTAGTTTGCTGACGACACAACGGTGGTAGCCCTGATCACTGATAACGATGAGACAGCCTATAGGGAGGTCAGAGACCTGGCAGTGTTGTGCCAGAACAACAACCTCTCCCTCAACGTGAGCAAGACAAATGAGATGATCATGGACTACAGGAAAAGGAGGGCAGAACATGCTGAGCGGGTCGAGAGTTTCAAGTTCTTTGGTGTTCACATCACCAACAAACTATCATGGTCCAAACACACCAAGACAGTCGTGAAGAGGTTTGTGGAGACTGAAAAGGAGACTGAAAAGATTTGGCATGGGTCCCCAGATCCTCAAAAAGTTATACAGCTGCACCATCGAGAGCATCCTGACAGGATGCATCACTGCCTGGTATGGCAACTGCTCGGCATCCGACCGCAAGGCGCTACAGAGGGTAGTGCGTAGGAAGGCCCAAGAAATGGTCAAAGAATCCAGTCACCAAAGTCATAGACTGTTCTCTCTGCTACATACGGCAAGCGGTACCGGAGCGCCAAGTCTAGGTCCAAAAGGCTCCTTAACAGCTACTATTCCAAGCCATATTTACATTGACAGTCTACACCGGCCAAACCCGGTTGACGCTGGGCCAATTGTGCACTACCCTATGGGACTCCCAATCACGGCAGGTTGTGATACAGCAAGATCAAATACGTGTGTGACTATCATCCCTGGATTACGGATCACCACTTTAAATATCCTGTTAATTCATTTAAAAAAAGAGGTGGTAATGACTGTAACACTAATACACTTGAATGAACTGTATCATACTGATGAAATCTAGTCAACCATAGAGCATTAAGAGCCATAACCACTGTAGGTTGGATAACAACATACTGTACAGTTGAGAACTGATGAAATCTAGTCAACCATAGAGCATTAAGAGCCATAACCACTGTAGGTTGGATAACAACATACTGTACAGTTGAGAACTGATGAAATCTAGTCAACCATAGAGCATTAAGAGCCATAACCACTGTAGGTTGGATAACAACATACTGTACAGTTGAGAACTGATGAAATCTAGTCAACCATAGAGCATTAAGAGCCATAACCACTGTAGGTTGGATAACAACATACTGTACAGTTGAGAACTGATGAAATCTAGTCAACCATAGAGCATTAAGAGCCATAACCACTGTAGGTTGGATAACAACATACTGTACAGTTGAGAACTGATGAAATCTAGTCAACCATTGAAGCAGAAAGAGATCCCTATTCCATGGTATCTTGGCTAACAGCTGCTGATGAACGAGGAGTGATGGCGTGTGATGTGGCTCCTCCATTACAAAAAAACAACCAACTGTTATTTCTAAAGGTGATCACCTGCTTATTACTGTGATTTCCAGCAGGAATAACTCAGCTCAGTGCCTCAGCGGTGGTGGTTTTGGCAGAGGCGGGCGTTATTCAGCATGGCAGGCAGAAGGGGGGCTGTATGGAGCAAGGTGTGACTTTGTTGTGTTGATGATGGAAAAACACTGTCTCTGTTCCAAATGGCACCCTATTCCCTTTACAGGGCACTACTTTTGACCAGGGCCATTCGGACTCTAGTCAAAAGTAGTGCACTACATAAGGAATAGGGTGCTATTTTGGACACCGACAGTGTGTCTTGTCTTATCTTTCCAGACCCCTCAGGTTTGCTTTGGAAGGAGCTATTATCCATTTCATGATCTCACACCATTGTGATTGGAATTACTCAGTTGGATTGGTATGAAATGAAATGCAAAATGGCATTTGGTTTATGATTGACCATATTGTTCGTGTTTGTGGTTATTTTGTGGGCATCCATTTTGATTTAGCGAGGGGGTAGTGCTTTGTTGTGCGCTGTGTTAAATTGGCAATCAGATTGTCACATTACCATTCAGATGGCAAGCGTGATGTTTCTGATAGCGTGATGTTTCTCTCTCTACCACTGTGAGGGCCATGTCCCTGTCTGCATCCCAAATGGCGCCCTATTACCTTTACAGTATAGTGTACTACTTAGGGAATAGGGTGCCATTTGGGACATAGATAGGGACATGGCCCCCACAGTGGTAGAGAGAGAATGCTATTATGTTACTCTCCTTAAAGATCATCTACATCTTTATACGGCTAGCTGGAGAGAAAATAGAGTAGGAGCTAGCTATCGCTGTTCAGTGGTTCGCACTGCATGTCCAATCCATTTCAATGCTGCATTGCTCTGGACATTTAATCAAGCTCCCTTTTACAGCGATACGTCAATCTCCCCGAACACCCGCAAAAAGGGGATCAGGATGCATGAGTGGCGGAATGGGAGATGGAGAGAGCGCGAGTGATATAGTGAGCGAAAGGAAGAGAGAGAAAGTGGGAGGAAGAGTGTTCTAGTCTTCCGCAAATCTGTATTTTGAATCTGAAAATCATCTTTTGTCTCTGTTTAAACATTTGACTTGTCATGTATTTTAACAATGGTGTAAACATAAAAAATTGCATGCAATCACCAAAGACAAATTACTTTATCGACCAGTGATCACCACATTCCAGATGCTCAAGATTATTTAACAACTGCTCAAGCAACCATTACCTCCATCACGTAAACTGGTGGTGGTGTTGAGCTGAGTTAAATCTGAGTTAAAAGTTATTGTGAAAGGGCTGCTTAGTGTGAGCTCTTTTTGACGCTATGCACAGCTTGGGCAGCTGGGATAGGTGCTCTTGCTCCACTTCAATCGGCTGTGATGTTCTTCTCAAGGCTACTTCCTCCTTCTCCCTGATCTGGAATGTGAGCACACAGGCATTGGTTCTTGCTGTCTGTCCTGTAGGAAGAACAGCTGTTTGCATGAATCTTTAATGCACATCGCCCACATCAGTGTTGCTCCATTCGAGCAGACATAGATCTGGTTCCCTTCATTCTCACTTTAAACTGTTTCAAGTCACTTAAAGAATGTCAAATGTCTCATTCATTCAAGTGTCTCACTTCATACAGTTATCTGTTGATTGGAAAAGTATGTATCACATTTGCTTCTGTCAGTAAATGACGCCATCCCTCCAAAAATCAACTAACAATGGCTTTTTACTGGAGAATGGGAAGATTGAGACACCAGCAAAAACCAAAAGCTATTCAAACTGTTGCGTGAACCACCTGTTAACTTGAAAGTTATACAATCAACTTACAACTTACAATCTATGACAACACTAAAGCTTCATTACTGTTTGCGCACATACACTGGTAAGAAGCTCCACATGGCCCTGAGAACCGTCTAGGCTGTGCCACTGTCAGTGACAACATATATACTCTGGCTGTCGGTTGACAATTGTTCTACATAGTGACTCTACTGTCTGTAGCACAGAAGTGTAAAAAGCAATAACAGCAGCAAAGTGCAACAGTGGCTTTGCTTTGCTGTCAATATTTTCCCTCTTGATAAACCCCCTGGGCAAGTATACTTCTTCAGCCAGCCAACACAAACACAGCTTTGTCCTTGTTTGATCCTGTCAACAGTGTGTAGATACAATAGGCAGAAAATAAAGCCTTTTCACTCTGAGGGCTCGACTTCAACAAACCTAATGCTATGGTAAATCTAAGCGCTGGCTGTAGCGCTATAGGTCTGGGGGTATGTCAGAATTTATTATCCTGATTTTCACAGAAGGAATTATGAGAGCAAATAGCTGGTTGTAGGTGTGATGAGGGCTTGGCCACTCATTGGCCAATCAAGGCTTTCATGGCTTCATACTGCATGTGTTTGTCTCAAGTTCTGTAGGTTATTGACAGTCTTTGCATTGTCATCAACTCCAATTAAGCTGGAGGCACAGAATATTCTCGTCCTAGTCCATTGTAGATTGATACTACAGTTTATTGATTAAATGGCATAGGCTACAGTAATAGCAGCAGTAAAAAATCATCCAGTGTTTGCTCAATATGTTTGGAGTGTTGAAAGTCAACATTGTTGTCACTGGCTTCAATGAGTATAGTCCTTTACGTATGTATTGTATGTGTGAGGCACGTTCTCAATAAATATATAGCCTAGGCCTACCATTGATATGGCGTTATAGGAATGAAACATTTGAATATGTTTGTAATCGGACAACAGGCGCTCCTTGAAAATGGAGCCGAATGGAGTATGCACTGCAGGTAGACCTATGTAAATTCTGAATAATGCAAAAGCATGATGGCAAAAGCCTAGACCATTTAGAAACCTTTGATGGACAGGCTACTTGGCTAATGCAAGTTTTTTTTTTAACCACATCCAAAATATTAACAGGACTTAGCAAAAATAATATACAATAGCCTACATAGATAAAAGGGGGTATGTCCACTCACTCTTTTGCTGCTCCCAAACTTAATATTTTAATAAAGCTTTGGTGATTAAGATTTATTTTAAAGCAGTCTCATGAGCCAAACCCTTTATTGATAGTCTCGACTACTTGGTGAATGCATTGAGCAGGACAAAGAAAATAACCTGCAGTACAGTGAGAGGAGGGGAGGCTATGCTTGTTTTTTTAAATGGGGAAAAAACATTTGTTCTTTATGTTTTTAAATACGGTTGGAGAGGCTGCACCCCTGTTGTGAAAATCATGCCATAATCAACCACAACCACAAGACCACTTTTCCCCACCAGCCATACTGAAATTGGCACTTTGGTGCATGTTTTTAAGGACACACCTCAGATATTGCCACCCTTCCTACCTCTGGGAAGCCAGCTCATATAAGACAGGTAAATTACCAATCCTAGCGCTAGGGTTTGAAAATACAAGAGTGCCAGCTTTAACAGGTCAGAATTGCGAACAAGCGTGTTTTTGACAATTGCTTTGGCTTAATGCCAGACAAAAATAGAGTCCAGAGAGTCTGTGTCCTCAGTCTTTGCTGCCACCTCCAAAACACATATCGGTGGTCAGGACCACATATACTACCCCGGAGACCAGGGTTCGATCCCCCATTTCACCTCTTCTAAAACCTCCACCCTCTCATATATCTCACTCTCTGACACTGTCTATCTCTATAGAAAATAAAATACAAAAAGGAGGATGAAATTCTCATTTGTCATCCGCATCACCTCCTCCCAGATTCATGAGAGGAACTGATGAAACTAATGACCAGACAGATGGAGACCAGTGGAGGCTGGTGGGGGGGGGGAGAAATATGAGGACGGGCTCATTGTAATGGTTGGAATGGAATAAACGGAACAGAGTCAAAAGTGATTTCCATATGTTTGGTACTGTTCCATTTATTCCATTCCAGCCACTACAATGAGCCCGTCCTCCTATAGCTCCTCCCACCAGCCTCCACAGATGGAGACAGAGATAATGCGATATTCTGTGTTTGTACCACAGAAGGGAAAGGAAAACCCCATTTGTAAACGCTAATTAGGAGATGTTTTTTTTAAGTGTATGCGGGCGACAGTGAGACAGCACTTCCTCATTGTGTTCACCTTTTATAATGTCAGATCACAGCGAGAGGCATCATTCACTCTGCTACACTGAGTTGTAGGCTACAGTAGCTTCTCTGATGTATGGTGAAGTACAGTATAAGGGAAATTCAAGGAGAAGAACAAACAAATGGGTCGCTGCACAAAAAGAGCACCTTTTGCACCCTTTTGACATTTTAACTAGAAATTGTGCATCAATATTGCATTTTAAAAGCCTGTTATATTAAATGAAGTGTCCTTTAATATAAACCAAATGGTAAATTGAATACATCCCAAAAAATGTTTATGAATAAAGACTTGCCCAAATTCAATATTTTGACATGTCCCTCTGTGGACCCTTCCAAACTTCCATTTCCCCAGTCACAAGGGAATTTATGGCCGATTTAAGATGAAAATGTCAATCCTGTTACTTTATTTGGCACTTAGTAAACACTTACTATAGTATTTTTATTTAACCTCTTCAGACAAAAAAACCTGCTCTTTATGAAGTTGAACATGTCGTCTTTATGACAGAATGTTAAAATTAGGGGAAATATACAGTGCAATCGGAAAGTATTCAGACCCCTTGACTTTTTCCACATTGTGTTATGTTACAGCCTTATTCTAAATTGATCAAATTTAGGGGGGTTTCTCATCAATCTACACACAATACACCATAATGACAAAGCAAAAACAGGTTTTTAGAAATGTTTGGAAATTTACCACAAATAATCAAATGAAATACCTTCTTTACATAAGAATATAGACCCTTTGCTGCAGCATTGAACGCCCCCAAGAACACAGTGGCATCCATCCTTCTTAAATGGAAGAAGTTTGGAACCACCAAGATTCTGGCCAAACTCTGAAATCAGGGGAGAAGGGCCTTGGTCAGGGAGGTAACCAAGAACCCAATGGTCACTCTGACAGAGCTCCAAAGTTCCTCTGTGGATATGGGAGAACCTTCCAGAAGGACAACCATCTCTGCAGCACTCCACCAATCAGGCTTTTATGGTAGATTGGCCAGACGGAAGCCACTCCTCAGTAATATGCACATGACAGCCCACTTGAAAGGCACCTAAAGGACTCAGACCATGAGAAACAAGATTCTCTGGTCTGATGAAACCAAGGTTGAACTCTTTGGGCTGAATGCCAAATGTCACGTCTGGAGGAAACCTGGCACCATACCTACGGTGAAGCACGGTAGTGTTAGCATCATGCTATGGGGAAGTTTTTAGCGGCAGGGACTGGGAGACTAGTCAGGATTGAGGAAAATACGAATGGAGCAAAGTACAGAGAGGTCCTTGATGAAAACCTTCTCCAGAGCGCTCAGGATCTCAGACTGAGGTGAAGTTTCACATTCCAACAGGACAACGATCCTAAGCACACAACCAAGACAATGCAGGAGTGGTTTCGGGACAAGTATCTGAATGTCCTTGAGTGGCCCAGCCAGAGCCTGGACTTGAACCTGATCGAACATCACTGGAGAGACGTGAAAATACAGTAGCTGTGCAGCGATGCTCCCTGTCCAACCTGACAGAGCTTGAGAGGATCTGCAGAGAAGAATGGGAGAAACTTCCCCAAAACAAGTGTGTGTCTTACCCAAGAAGACTCGAGGCTGTAGTCGCTGCCAAAGGTGCTTCAACAAAGTACTGAGTAAAGGATCTGAATGCTTATATAAATATGATATTTCTGTTTTTTTATTTGTAATAAATTTGCAAAAATAAAAAAATGAACTATTTTCCCTTTGTTATTATGGGGTATTGTGTGTAGACTGATTGGGAAGAAGGGGAAAAAACAATTTAATACATTTTAGAATAAAGCTGTAACGTAACAAAATGTGGAAAAGTCAAAGGGTCTGAATACTTTACAAATGCACTGTGGATATACAGTACCAGTCAAAAGTTTTTCTCTATTTGACAATTTTTTACAATACCGTTCAAAAGTTTGGGGTCACTTAGAAATGTCCTTGTTTTCCATGAAAACATACATGAAATTAGTTGCAAAATGAATAGGAAATATAGTCAAAGTTGTTGACAAGGTTATATATATAATGATTTTTAATTGAAATAATAATTGTGTCCTTCAAACTTTGCTTTCGTCAAAGAATCCTCCATTTGCAGCAATTACAGCCTCGCAGAACTTTGGCATTCTAGTTAATCTGAAGAGATTTCACCCCATGCTTACTGAAGCACCTCCCACAAATTGGATTGGCTTGATGGGCACTTCTTACGTACCATACGGTCAAGCTGCTCCCACAACAGCTCAATAGGGTTGAGATCCGGTGACTATGCTGGCCTCTGCATTATAGACAGAATACCAGCTGACGGCTTCTTCCCTAAATAGTTATTGCATAGCTTGGAGCTGTGCTTTGGGTCATTGTCCTGTTGTAGTTGGAAATTGGCTCCAATTAAGCGCCATCCACAGGGTATGGCACGGCGTTGCAAAATGGAATGATAGCCTTCCTTCTTCAAGATCCATTTTACCCTGTACAAATCTCCCACATTACCACCACCAAAGCACCCGAGACCATCACATTGCCTCCACCCTGCTTGACAGATGGCGTCAAGCACGCTTCCAGCATCTTATAATTTTTTCTGCATCTCATGTATGTTCTTCTTTGTGATTCAAACTTCTCAAACTTAG
Organism: Oncorhynchus tshawytscha; assembly: GCF_018296145.1. Taxonomy (NCBI): domain Eukaryota; kingdom Metazoa; phylum Chordata; class Actinopteri; order Salmoniformes; family Salmonidae; genus Oncorhynchus; species Oncorhynchus tshawytscha. The sequence goes on along the minus strand of NC_056447.1, from coordinate 46,965,719 downwards.
ATTTGTCTGTCCATAACACTTTTTTCCAATCTTCCTCTGTCCAGTGTCTGTGTTATTTTGCCCATCTTAATCTTTTATTTTTATTGGCCAGTCTGAGATGGCTTTTTCTATGCAACTATGCCTAGAAGGCCAGTATCCCGGAGTCGCCTCTTCACTGCTGATGTTGAGACTGGTGTTTTGCGGGTACTATTTAATGACGCTGCCACTTGAGGACTTGTGTTTCTCAAACTAGACACTCTAATGTACTTGTCCTCTTGCTCAGTTGTGCACCGGGGCCTCCCACTCCTATTTCTATTCTGGTTAGGGCCAGTTTGCGCTGTTCTGTGAAGGGAGTAGTACACAGCACTGTATGAGATCTTCAGTTTCTTGGCAATTTCTCGCATGGAATAGCCTTCATTTCTCAGAACAAGAATAGACTGACGAGTTTCAGAAGAAAGGTATTGTTTCTGGCCATTTTGAACCTGTAATCGAACCCACAAATGCTGATGCTCTAGATACTCAACTAGTCTAAAGAAGGCCAATTTTATTGCTTCTTTAATTAGCACAACAGCTTTCAGCTGTGCTAACATAATTGCAAAAGGGTTTTCTAATAATCAATTAGCCTTTGATAAACTTGGATTAGCTAACACAACGTGCCATTGGAACACAGGAGTGATGGTTGCTGATAATGGGCCTCTGTACACCTATGTAGATATTCCATTAAAAATCAACCGTTTCCAGCTACAATAGTCATTTATAACATTACCAATGTCTACACTGTATTCCTGATCAATTTTATGTTATTTTAATGGACAGAAAATGTGTTTTTCTTTCAAAAACAAGGACATTTCGAAGTGACCCCAAACTTTTGAACGGTAGTGTACATTGTAGAATAATAGTGAAGACATCAAAACTATGAAATAACAAATATGGAATCATATCGTAACCAAAAATGTATTAAACAAATCAAAATATGTTTTATGTTTTAGATTCTTCAAAGCCACCCTTTGCCTTGATGACAGCTTTGCACACTCTTGGCATTCTCTCAACCAGCTTTACGAGGAAGTCACCTGGAATGCTTTTACAACAGTCTTGAAGGTTCCCACATATGCTGAGCACTTATTGGCTGCTTTTCCTTCACTCTGCGGTCCAACTCATCCCAAACCATCTCAATTGGGTTGAGGTCGGGAGATTGTGGAGGCCACAAAGACACGTCGGTTGGAACCAATGTAGAAAATAGTACAAATGAAGAAAAACCCTTGACTGAGATAGGTGTCCAAACTTTTGACAGGTACTGTATATATATTTCTTACCAAGTTACACTACCCAAAAGGTTCTCAATTGGTGGAACGACCCAACTATTAAACTATCCACGGCTGAAACTACTTCTACCAAATCTTGATTAATAATATAGTAATATCCTTCAATATTACAGTACCTTTCAGCAGAAGTCAGATGTGTTAGTGGGAAGATGTCTGGTTGCTCTGAAGGTTGACATGGACTGGATCCACAAACAGATGCTCCTCAGTTGTTTCTGTCAAAAAGAAAGAGAGTCAGTCAAACGCACAGGAAGTGAATTCATTATACCGTGCACATCGGCATTCCATTGTTCATCTCTGTACCCTGTGTGTATGTGCCAAGGTATGCATCAATGTATTATACCGTGTGTGTTTCTGTGTGTGTGTGTATGAGCGTGTGGGGCACATGTACCGTAGCGTGTGTGTAAGTGTATGTGCAGCTTGCGCTTGCATGCGAAAGAGTAGCTCATTTTCTGTGTGTGCACACATACAACAAACAGTACAGTAAACAATAAGGTCACAACTCCCCTGAGCTTCCCACTGTGACTAGTACACTGCCTTACATTTGAAGATGACTCTCCTCTCAAGAGTTTCCCTGGTAAAGGAAAAACGCTGGCTTTGCCTACGATGTCCACTCTGCCTCTCTCTAGTCTCTAGTCTAACTGTGGCTGACTCTCTCTCTCTCTGTCCAGTCTAACTGTAGCTGACTCTCTCTCTTTCTCTCTCTAGTCTACCTGTTGTTCCCTCTCTCTCTTTCTCTCTCTAGTCTAACTGTTGTTCGCTCTCTCTCTCTCTCTCTCTCTCTCTCTCTAGTCTACCTGTTGTTCCCTCTCTCTCTTTCTCTCTCTCTAGTCTAACTGTCATTCACTCTCTCTCTCTCTCTCTCGCTCTCTCTATGTCTTTCTCTCTCTAGTCTAACTGTGGCTGATTGTCCCTCTACGCAGAGCACAGAGACACTGATGGCAGAGATGAGATGGTGTGGTGCTCCCACACAGAGGCAGGGTAATTGGCTCTCCATGATGGGCCATAAACATACATCACAGGGGTGGTGGAGCGCCAAACAGACAGCTAACTAAGCCTCTCTCACTCTTTCTCTGCTGCTCCGTCTCTGCTGCATATACAAGAAGACACAGATATACACACACAAGTCCCCAAGGACACACACACACACACACACAAACACACACACGCACACATGCACACAGCACATTGTCTTTGTTACTCTGGATATTCACGCTGCCTGCACGGGTCATGCCCTTCACGCCATTATCATAGCACACAGTAGAACACCCCGCCCCCTTTTTCATTACAACAAAACCATCATCATAAGGTAATATACAGTTATATACAGTAATATATAGAGGACAACACTCTCTCTTAATCTCCATAGCACCATCACCATCACCCATAAGGTATGCCCTCGCAAGCAATTACCATAACACCATACATTAGTGATGCGCTGGATGACTCATAACCCACAGTCCCTGTGGTTTTGTCTTTCATTATTTTTATCTGCCGTTAGTACGTAGCCTCAGCTTTAGGGCTGTAGCATGTCAAATACACAACAATTGACAAACGCTTTTGGGAACTTGGTCATAAAAAGTTTATGTCGATCCACTGAGGCAGAAAGGAGTTTAATTCAATTAGAGAAAAGCTGTGAAATAGAGAGTTCAAAAGAATAGAAGGGCCAGAACATTAGTCTAATGTTTGGTGAAGTGGTAAAAGATGATGATAGCAGTGTTATGTGTGATGATTTGTGAGGCGCTATACAAATTCTACAGTCATAAGACGGAGACTTCAAAATGACAAGTCGAGGTAACTGTACTGTTCAGATGGGTTAAATGGAATAGTAGCCTATCTGAAATCTGGACACTGACTGTAAATGTTGACTCTGGAACGTAAATAGCCCACCCAACTAACTCCAACCCACTATTGTTTTTTTCCCCCTGCTCTTTTGCACCCCAGTATCTCTACTTGCACATCATCATCTGTAAATCTATCACTCCAGTGTTAATGCTAAATTGTAATTATTTCGCCACTATTGCCTATTTATTGCCTTACCTCCCTAATCTTACTACATTTGCACACTCTGTACATAGATTTTCTATTGTGTTTTTGACTGTACGTTTGTTTATCCCATGTGTAACTCTGTGCTGTTGTTTTTGTCTTACTGCTTTGCTTTATCTTGGCCAGGTCACAGCTGTAAATGAGAACTTGTTCTCAACTGGCCTACCTGGTTAAATAAAGGTGAAATAAATAAAAAATATTTTTATATTTGCAGGTTAGGGTCGAGTGTGGGCCTCAGATGTTCACTTTATCACATATAGTCACGCGGTTGTGGATGTGTTATAAGCAATTGCGGGCGGGTGAACAAACATCTGAACCAGGCATCACCATAACCCGTATAGGATGACCTTGCTAACCATTACCATAAGACCATAGTGCCATGTATAATAAAGGCGATCCATTACCATAGCACCATTACCATAGCACCATTACCATAGCACCATTACCATAGAACAGACCCTCACTTCCATTATCATAACAGTATTGTCATAATAAGCAGGATGACCCTGTTAGTCATATCCACAAAACTCTAAGACGAGGCATTTCTTTCAGACAGCAGCCTGAAACACAGGAAATGGGGGAAATAAGGGCACCCAAGGCTATAACACAGAAGGAAACATACAGAGAATGGGTGTTTTCAAAAGGTGTTCTCCTTTCAAAAGTGGACTCTAAAGTGTGAACATTTTCTACACCATTCCTGGTTGTGCCTCTGAGTGAGTTACTTAAGCAATAAGGCATGAGGGGATGTGGTTTATGGCCAATATACTATGGCTAAGGACTGTTCTTACCCACGACGCAACGCAGAGTGCCTGGATACAGCCCTTAGCCGTGGTGTATTGGCCATATACCACAAACCCCCGATGTGTCTTATTGCTATTATAAACCTGTTACAAACATAATTAGAACAGTAAAAATAAATGTTTTGTCATAGCCGTGGTATAAGGCTTTCAGCCAAAGCATTCAGGGCTCGGACTCGGTTTGTAATTAGATATAAAACGTCTTCTTACTTTAATATAAAAAATATTCTCAATTTCATGGACTGTTGGTTAGAACAATTTTGTTGATCGGTAATAACCATTTAATTGCTCCTCCGAAGAGCAAGATACTTGAATTAAATGATCAATCCACTTGTTTAGATTACAGCATAGAGTTCCCCTTTCATAAATGAATACAATAAACCCAGTTTGTGGGTGGGTGTGACTGAGTTTATAATATTAGCTTGCCTCAAAGATGAATCACAATAATAATATCTCTCTGACACGCTATACTGTGTAGCTCCATCTCTGTGCTGTGGTGTCTCAACACTGTTCTGTCATATTTGTGTATTAATCTGTGTATTAAAACCATTAAACTGAAACATTTTTTACCATTGTTCATCGCAGGATATAAATGGCAAAAATGAGGGTCTCGGTTTGAAAAACCCACACATAATTTATCCAATTCACTTTTCCCAAAATTAGAGTGACAGGTCTTACATGACCATTCTATTCTGAGACAATCACAGATCCCGAGACCCCCCCACACACACTCTATTGCTCTCTCTCTCTCTCTCTCTCTCTCTCTCTCTCTCTCTCTCTCACTCTCTCCAGACTCTCTCTCCAGACTCTCTCTCCAGACCCTTTCTCTCTCCAGACTGGATCTTCAATGGGAAGAGTGAATGAGATGAAGGGAACAGGAAGAGGAAGAGTGAATGAGATGGAGGGAACAGGAAGAGGAAGAGTGAATGAGATGGAGGGAACAGGAAGAGGAAGAGTGAATGAGATGGAGGGAACAGGAAAAGGAAGAGTGAATGTGATGGAGGGAACAGGAAGAGGAAGAGTGAATGTGATGGAGGGAACAGGAAGAGGAAGAGTAAATGAGATGGAGGGAACAGGAAGAGGAAGAGTGAATGAGATGGAGGGAACAGGAAAAGGAAGAGTGAATGTGATGGAGGGAACAGGAAGAGGAAGAGTGAATGTGATGGAGGGAACAGGAAGAGGAAGAGTAAATGAGATGGAGGGAACAGGAAGAGGAAGAGTGAATGTGATGGAGGGAACAGGAAGAGGAAGAGTGAATGTGATGGAGGGAACAGGAAGAGGAAGAGTAAATGAGATGAAGGGAACAGGAAGAGTGAATGAGATGGAGGGAACAGGAAGAGGAAGAGTGAATCGGATGGAAGGAGAAGGAGAAAGCGGAGGGTCCACAATGCCCCTCATTATTCAGACAGACACTCGAGGCCACAGGAAAAAGCACACTTCATTGTTCTTGTCAAACTCTGTCCGGCTTAATGGAGTGTTCAGTTCTTAGGGCCTCCGTTCGTGGAGAGATTAAGGATGGTGTGGCTGGGCCAGATGTAAAGAGAGAGAGATTAGATCAGGACAAAAAACTTGAAAAAAAAAATCTCCTTTCTCTATTGTTTGTTTCACGGCTTTTGATCTCATTTTAGTAATTTAGCAAACACTCCTATCCATAGCACTTTACAGGAGCAATTAGAGTTAAGTGCCTTGCTCAAGGGTACATTGACATATTTTTCACCTAGTTGGCTCAGGGAATCGAACCAGCAACCTTCGGTTACTGACCCAACACTCTGAACGGCTAGGCTACCTCTCGCTTGCCAGACTTGCTTGACAGAGTCATGGTGCTTTGCAATACAGTGGACCTAGAACACCTGAGAGGAGGTAAAGCCCTCTTGAGATAAATATCTTCCAGGGGCCAAAGTATTTTGCAGTTTCACATAAATATGTCATATCATGTAGCAATGGAGAGGGTAAATGGCAATGTTTTCCAACTGAAGAATAAACTGATGGTTTACGGCATAGGAACTGTGAAGTGGCACAGATGTTTCTATTGTTATTCCTCCTCTGTATCCTTCCCTCCTTTCTGTGGAGATTATCCAGTGATTATGTATTATGTATTATATGTATTATAGAATGTATATGTAGAACCCCATATGCAACCAGCTCTGTAACTTACACTCATTACACAGATTAGGTACTTAGTCCTTTATTTTCTTTGTTTTAACATGATGCTTCTGCTATGGTGCTCAAACATACTGTAGCTGTGAAGCAGTAGTGGAGGTGTTGTTACCATGTTATGGCCAACACACATTCTAAACTGCTTGGCGTACTACACCCTGCAGTCAAAGATATTTTCATCAGAGGTGGATGCAGTTAAAATGTCTGTTTAAATCTCATCCATGGTATATGCTTCCTGATGCAGATGATGCAGGAAGCAGTTGGATTCCAGGCCAAAATAGGACACAGGTGTTTGAGATAAACTCAGTGTCAATGAAGCCTCGTTACAGCATGTCCTTCCCTGCATGCGTCCCGAACGGCACCCTTTTCCCTACAGTGCACTGCTTTTGATCAGGGCTCTGTAGGACTCCATAGGACTCTGGTCAAAAGTAGTGCACTATGTAGGGAACAGTGTACCGTTTGGAACTAGGTTCTACCTATGGGTGTGTACCAGAGTGGCTGCAGCATTGATCAGACAGCCAAGCCCCTTTGTTTGCCTCCTAATTGGGGTAATTTATTGCCCTAACAGAGAGAGCAGCTGTGGCTTTACAGCATCGCACCAATTAAGCCCAGATGCTAAAATGAAAGACAGTACTGAAGACGTGAAGAATCAACAGACCATAACTCAGATCTGGGTAATAAATGTGACAGCATGAGACCGAGGAATGAGGAGGACCGTGGCGGGCTCTTCAAAACCCTCTGCTGATGTATTCCACTGATGTTAGAAACAACAAGCAATGTCATTATCAATGTAAATTCAATGAGTAATTTCAAAACCAGATCTAAGATGACCTGAGAGTTATTGTTTCTTATAACTTCTATGATTTTAATTATTGGTCAGAATCAAAGAAGGGAACAGACATCTCTACAGGGAGTCGAGAACACTTCACGTCTAAGGTTAGATGGATTATGAGTAAAATACTAAATTGTTCTCATGATAGCTCAAGATTTCTCTGATTTACATTTTTATTTTCCACAAAATGGCAGTGGCGGTCAGGATCAGGTGGATTAGAGAATCGGAGAGCGACTGGCCCAGGAAATGTGGGACATAACAGGAGGAAATCAGGTCACCATGGACATTCCTCCAGGGTACGGATAACCCCGACATACTGTGGTTGGCCTGCCTCTCCTCTCACCCAGTCTGAGTCCTTTAGATGATGTGCACTGGGAAAGGGCACACATGTGAGTAACACAGAAGAGTGTGCAGTAACACGGAAGAGGAGGAGGGGCCAACCTGAAGGCTCAGCTTACTGATGATGAATACTTCCAGAGAGAGTTTATGTTTTCTTGTCATGTTACCCCAAAGGAAAAGAACATCTCATCGTTTTGATGATGTCTGGAGAGAGTTTGTAATGTTCTTATCTGGCTCGAAGGACCATGATAAAAGAGGTTGAGTCTGAGAGAATACGTCGTTGTACACATTTTCATTGTGTCACAAATCAAAAAGTCCAAATGGTTCACCCAATAGGCTTGCCAGTCCACATAACATGAGCAAGTGATCTGCCTGGGAATATATTCATTTTAATTATACGGTTCGGCTGGGTCCAAGGTGGTGTATAGGTGAATAGCAAAGTGAGACGTGTGAGCATGCTAGTACCTGGGTCATACAAAAGCAGCACTAAAACATGCAGCACCTTGATAGACTGAACCATACCCCAGAGATGAAAGGCGTTCATGCACTCCTACAGAGAGTATCTCCTCCCTCTGTCCTCCATTAGAATTCCAGCTCTGTCTGGAGCTCCCCTGAATCCCATTACCTTCTCCATTCCATCACTGACTTAAACCCTCAAGACAAAACGAGTGCTTGTCTGTCGTGCCATTGACGGCGGTGTCTTGCTCCTCTATGTAACCTCTCTCCGTCCCTCTCTCTCTCTGTGCCTCTCTCTCGGTCCCTCTCCCTTGCTCTCTCGGTGTGTCTCTCTCTCTCTCTCTCTCTCTGTCTCTGTCTCTCTCGCTCTCTTCAGGGGGAATTCTGATATCAGTAGCCTGATGGGGAGTAGAAACCTCTGTATTTTATGAGGAGAACGAATGGCCCTGAACCCAATTATCTTTCTTTGTTAAGTAAAACTCTACTGGCCCTCATTTCAACATGCAGCCCCCCTTCTGCTGTTTTTACACTACAAAGTGATTACAGATTTAATTAGCTGAGGACCTTGCTTCAGGGAGACTCATGAATCTATATTGATATTTCTGCAGAATGTGGAGATAGGGCCTCGTCCTCATGATGAGCTATGGAGACGCTACTGGAGAAAAAAATAAAGGAGGATGAAGTGATGATTTGCAACTTTCACTCTCCTGTTTACTTTTTCCCCTGAGGCTAATATTTTTATTGCTCTATGAGGATGAGCAGCATGGCTGAATTATGCAGAGCATGGCAGCAGCAATCAATGCTGTCTCACTGTGAGTAGCTTGGATTAAAAGAGGCCTGCTGTCAGGAGAGCAGCATTTCTGTTATTGACATTAGAAAATATTCCACCACTAATCTGGTAGAAATGAATTAAGTGTTCTGAGACCTTCCGCCCCATTTGGAGAGTGGAATCTAATTTGGATTTAATGGTGCAATTTTCCTGCCTAACCTGGTCACTTTGTTTGATGGATCAGTTTAACCATCTGGAATAACATTAACTATAGCATTGGGGTCCTGAAGGTATAGAACTCTATGTATAATACGGAGGTTTCTAGGGTTTCCACCAAGCTAGGTAAATCTGCTTTTACTTTTAAGGCATCGAAATGCTGGAAGAAAATTGATGTTTTTGTGGCATTTGGGCAATTTAAAGTATTGATTGGGAACTTGTTTGAGGATGAAGGTAACTGTTTTTCTGGGTGATTTGTGATGTTGTATTTGTGCTTCGCATGACTGTGTTTCTACATTTGTTTTATTTTTTTTATTTCACCTTTATTTAGTCAGGTAGGCTTGTTGAGAACAAGCTCTCATTTACAACTGCGACCTGGCCAACATAAAGCACAGCAGTTCGACACATACAACAACACAGAGTTACACATGGAATTAACAAACATACAGTCAATAATACAGTAGAAAAAAGAAAAACCTATTAACAGTGAGTGCAAATGAGGTAAGATAAGGGACGTAAGGCAATAAACACTGGGGTGCAAAGGAGCAAGATGAATAAATAAATACAGTACGGGGATGAGGTAGTTGGATGGGCTGTTTACAGATGGGCTATGTACAGGTGCAGTGCTCTGACAGGTGGTGCTTAACGCTAGTGAGGGAGATATGGGTCTCCAGCTTCAGTGATTTTTGCAGTTCGTTCCAGTCATTGGCAGCAGAGAACTGGAAGGAAAGGCGGCCAAACGAGGAATTGGCGTTGGGGGTGACCAATGAGATATAACTACTGGAGCGTGTGCTATGGGTGGGTGCTGCTATGGTGACCAGTGAGTTGAGATAAGGCGGGGCTTTACCTAGCAGAAACTTGTAGATGACCTGGAGCCAGTGGGTTTGCGATGAGTATGAAGCGATGGTCAGCCAACGAGAGCGTACAGGTCGCAGTGGTGGGTAATATATGGGGCTTTGGTGACAAAACGGATGGCACTGTGATAGACTGCATCCAATTTGTTGAGTAGAGTGTTGGAGGATATTTTATAGATGACATCGCCGAAGTCGAGGATCGGTAGGATGATCAGTTTTACGAGGGTAAGTTTGGCAGCATGAGTGAAGGATGCTTTGTTGCGAAATAGGAAGCCGATTCTAGATTTTGGATTGGAGATGCTTAATGTGAGTCTGGAAGGAGAGTTTACAGTCTAGCCAGACACCTAGGTATTTGTAGTTGTCCACATATTCTAAGTCCAAACAGTCCAGAGTAGTGATGCTGGCAGGTGCGGGCAGCGACCGGTTGAAGAGCATGCATTTAGTTTTACTTGCATTTAAGAGCAGTTGGAGGCCACAGAATGAGAGTTGTATGGCATTGAAGCTCGTCTGGAGGTTAGTTAACACAGTGTCCAAAGAAGGGCCAGAAGAATACAGAATGGTGTCGTCTGCATAGACGTGAATCAGAGAATCACCAGCAGTGAGGGCGACATCATTGATGTATACAGAGAAGAGAGTCAGCCCAAGAATTGAACCCTGTGGCACCCCCATAGAGACTGCCAGAGGTCCGGACAACAGGCCCTCCGATTTGACACAATGAACTCTATCAGAGAAGTTGGTGAACCAGGCGAGGCAATCATTTGAGAAACCAAGGCTGTTGAGTCTGCCAAAAATAATGTGGTGATTGACAGAGTTGAAAGTCTTGGACAGGTCGATGAATACGGCTGCACAGTATTGTCTCTTATCGATGGCGGTTATGATATCGTTTAGGACCTTGAGCATGGCTGAGGTGCACCCATGACCAGCTCTGAAACCAGATTGCATAGCGGAGAAGGTACGGTGGGAATCGAAATGGAAGGTAATCTTTTTTTTTTTTTAATTGGCTTTCAAATCAAATCAAAAAATAGAATTGATTTGTCACATACACATGGTTAGCAGATGTTAATGTGAGTGTAGCGAAATGCTTGTGCTTCTAGTTCCGACAATGCAGTAATAACCAACAAGTAATCAAACCTAACAATTCCAAAACTACTACCTTATACATACAAGTGTAAAGGGATAAAGGATATGTACATAAAGATAAATGAATGAGTGATGGTACAGAACGGCATAGGCAAGATGCAATAGATGGTATCGAGTACAGTATATACATATGAGATGAGTAATGTAGGGTATGTAAACAAAGTGTCATAGTTTAAAGTGGCTAGTAATACATGTATTACATAAAGATGCAGTAGATGATATAGAGTACAGTATATACATATACATATGAGATGAGTAATGTAGGGTATGTAAACAGTATATTAAGTAGCATTGTTTAAAGTGGCTAGTGATATATTTTACATCAATTTCCATCAATTCCCATTATTAAAGTGGCTGGAGTTGAGTCAGTGTGTTGGCTGCAGCCACTCAATGTTAGTGGTGGCTGTTTAACAGTCTGATGGCCTTGAGATAGAAGCTGTTTTTCAGTCTCTCGGGTCCCTGCTTTGATGCAACTGTACTGACCTCGCCTTCTGGATGATAGCAGGGTGAACAGGCAGTGGCTTGGGTGGTTGTTGTCCTTGATGATCTTTATGGCCTTCCTGTGACATTGGGTGGTGTAGGTATCCTGGAGGGCAGGTAGTATGCCCCTGGTGATGCGTTGTGCAGACCTCACTACCCTCTAGAGTGCCTTACGGTTGTGGGCGGAGCAGTTGCCGTACCAGGCGGTGATACAGCCCGACAGGATGCTCTCGATTGTGCATCTGTAGAAGTTTGTGAGTGCTTTTGGTGACAAGCCAAATTTCTTCAGCCTCCTGAGGTTGAAGAGGCGCTGCTGCGCCTTCTTCACGATGCTGTCTGTGTGGGTGGACCAATTCAGTTTGTCCGTGATGTGTACGCCGAGGAACTAAAAACTTAGCACCCTCTCCACTACTGTCCCATCGATGTGGATAGGGGGGTGCTCCCTCTGCTGTTTCCTGAAGTCCACAATCATCTCCTTTATTTTGTTGACGTTGAGTGTGAGGTTATTTTCCTGACACCACACTCCAAGGGCCCTCACCTCCTCCCTGTAGGCAGTCTCGTAGTTGTTGGTAATCAAGCCTACCACTGTAGTGTCGTCTGCAAACTTGATGATTAAGTTGGAAGCGTGCATGGCCACGCAGTCGTGGGTGAACAGGGAGTACAGGAGAGGGCTCAGAACGCACCCATGTGGGGCCCCAGTGTTGAGGGTCAGCAAGGTAGAGATGTTGTTACCTACCCTCACCACCTGGGGGCGGCCCATCAGGAAGTCCAGTACCCAGTTGCACAGGGCGGGGTCGAGACCCAGGGTCTCGAGCTTGATGACGAGTTTAGAGGGTACTATGGTGTTAAATGCTGAGCTGTAGTCAATGAAAAGCATTCTCACATAGGTATTCCTCTTGTCCAGATGGGTTAGGGCAGTGTCCAGTGTGGTTGCGATTGTGTCGTCTGTGGACCTATTTGGGCGGTAAGCAAATTGGAGTGGGTCTAGGGTGTCAGGTAGGGTGGAGGTGATATGGTCCTTGACTAGTCTCTCAAAGCACTTCATGATGACGGAAGTGAGTGCTACGCTACGGGCGGTAGTCGTTTAGCTCAGTTAACTTAGCTTTCTTGGGAACAGGGACAATGGTGGCCCTCTTGAAGCATGTGAGAACAGCAGACTGGGATAAGGATTGATTGAATATGTCCGTAAACACACCAGCCAGCTGGTCTGTGCATGCTCTGAAGACGCGGCTGGGGATGCCGTCTGGGCCTGCAGCCTTGCGAGGGTTAACACGTTTAAATGTTTTACTCACGTCGGCTGCAGTGAAGGAGAGTCCGCAGGTCTCGGTAGGGGGCCGTGTCAGTGGCACTGTATTGTCCTAAAAGCGGGCAAAAAAGTTATTTAGTCTGTCTGGGAGCAAGACATCCTGGTCCGTGACGGGGCTGGTTTTCTTTTTGTAATCCGTGATTGACTTTAGATCCTGCCACATACCTGTTGTGTCTGAGCCGTTTAATTGTGACTCTACTTTGTCTCTATACTGACGCTTAGCTTGTTTGATTGCCTTGCGAAGGGAATAGCTACACTGTTTGTATTCGGTCATGTTTCCGGTCACCTTGCCCTGGTTAAAAGCAGTGGTTTGCGTTTTCAGTTTCACCCGAATGCTGCCATAAATCCACGGTTTCTGGTTTGGGAATGTTTTAATCGTTGCTATGGGAACGACATTCTCAATGCACTGTCTAATTAACTCGCTCACCGAATCAGCGTATTCGTCAATGTTGTTGTTGGAAGCAATGCGGAACATATCCCAATCCACGTGATCAAAGCAGTCTTGAAGCGTGGAATCAGATTGGTCGGACTAACGTTGAACAGACCTGAGCGCGGGAGCTTCCTGTTTTAGTCTCTGTTTATAGGCAGGGAGCAACCAAATGGAGTTGTGGTCAGCTTTTCCGAAAGGAGGGCGGTTGCGCAATCGATATGCTGATACAATTTAGGGAGTCTTGTTTTCAGATTAGCCTTGTTAAAATCCCCAGCTACAATGAATACAGCCTCAGGATATGTGGTTTCCAGTTTGCAAAGAATAAAATAAAGTTTGTACAGGGCCATCGATGTGTCTGCTTGGGGGAGAAAATATACGGTTGTGATTATAATCAAAGAGAATTCTCTTGGTAGATAATGCGGTCAACATTTGATTGTGATGAATTCTAAGTCAGGTGAACAGAAGGACTTGAGTTCCTGTATGTTGTTATGATCACACCACGCCTCGTTAATCATAACGCATACCCCACCGCTCCTCTTCTTACCAGATCGATGGTTGTTTCTGTCGGCGCGATGCGTGAAGAAACCAGCTGGCTGCACCTACTCAGTTAGCGTCTCTCGAGTGAGCCATGTTTCCGTGAAGCAAAGAACGTTACAGTCTCTGATGTCTCTCTGGAATGCTACCCTTGCTCGGATTTCATCAACCTTGTTGTCAAGAGACTGGACATTGGCGAGTAGTATGCAAAGACCTTAGTAGTTTCGAAGACCTTAGAAAGGCAGTGTAGGATGGATATAGGTCTGGGGGGATGACCCTCAAAGCTTTCCAATCTTTGGGAATCTCAGACAATACAAAAGAGAGGTTGAACAGGATAGTAATAGGGGTTGCAACAAATTCAGCAGATCATTTTGAAAAGAGAAGGTCCAGAATGTCTAGCCCGGCTGATTTGTAGGGGTCTAGGTTTTGCAGTTCTATAAGAACATCAGCTATCTGGATTTGGGTGAAGGAGAAATGGGGGAGGATTGGGCGAGATGCTGTGGGGAGTGCAGGGCAGTTGACCGGGGTTGGGGTAGCCAGGTGGAAAGCATGGCCAGCCGTAGAAAAATGCTTATTGAAATTCTCAATTATAGTGGATTTATCGGTGGTGACAGTGTTTCCTAGCCTCAGTGCAGTGGGCAGCTGGGAGGAGATGCTCTTATTCTCCATGGACTTTACAGTGTCCCAGAACTTTTTTGAGTTTGTTCTACAGGATTAAAATTTCTGCTTGAAAAAGCTAGCCTTAGGGCCTCCCGGGTGGCACAGTGGTTAAGGGTGCTGTACTGCAGCGGCAGCTGTGCCACCAGAGACTCTGGGTTCACGCCCAGGCTCTATCGTAACCGGCTGCGACCGGGAGGTCCGTGGGGCGACACACAATTGGCCTAGCATCGTCCGGGTTAGGTGCAGTGCGCACTAACCAAGGTTGCCAGGTGCACGGTGTTTCCTCAGACACATTGGTGCGGCTGGCTTCTGGGTTGGATGCGTGCTGTGTTAAGAAGCAGTACGGCTTGGTTGGGTTGTGTATCGGAGGACGCATGACTTTCAACCTTTTCCTCTCCCGAGCCCGTATGGGAGTTGTAGCGATGAAACAAGATAGTAGCTATTAAAACAAACAATTGGATACCATGAAATTGGGGAGCAAAAGGGGTAAAAAAATAATTTAAAAAAAGGTAGCCTTAGCTTTCCTAACTGCCTGTGTATATTTGTTCCTAACTTTCCTGAAAAGTTGCATATCATGGGGGCTATTCGATGCTAATGCAGAGCGCCACAGGATGTTTTTGTGCTGGTCAAGGGCAGTCAGGTCTGAAGTGAACCAAGAAGATCTTCAAAGGTAAGGCATAAATTATATCGCTATTTCTGACTTTCGTGTCGAAACTCCCTGATTGAAAATGATTTGTTAGTGCTGGCACCGTCCTCAGATAATCGCATGGTTTGCTTTCGCTGTAAAGCCTTTTAAAAATCTGACACGGTATCTGGATTAACAACTAGTTAAGCTTTATTTTGATGTATTACATGAAAGTTTAATATTTATAGTAATTTAATTTGAATTTCGCGCTCTGCAATTTCACCGAATGTTGTCCAGGTGGGATGCTACTGTCCCACCTATCCCAAAGAAGTTAAGCTAACAGTCCGGTGTGCTCTGGACAGCTAGCAGGCCGCGGCTAGCATGCTAGCGGATGGGATTTCAGGGGACGAAGCGACGGCGGAGCCAGTTGAGAAAAACCCCATCGGGCGAATCACGTCGGTGGTCCAGTTGTGATGAGTCGGCGGGGATCCAAGCCAGTTGGCAAAAAGAGGTATTGTAGCCCAAGTAGTGGCTGATGGACTTATTTGGCTAGCCGGGAGATGGGCATAGTAAGGCTAACTCCAGGCTAATTGGTTATTGCTTCGGGACAGTGACGTTAGCCAGGAGTGGCCACTCGAATAGCAGCTAGCTAGCTGCGATGATCCAGGTGGGAAAAAAAGGTTCAGAGCTTGCAGTAGGAATCCGGAGATATGGAGAAAAATAAGTACGATTTGCTCTGCTTTGAGTCGCGCTGTGCAAACTGGCGAGAGTTTTCCATGCTAGAGGTGGCTGATGACCGCTATCAGTGGCTAGCTGAGTACTAGCTAGTAGCTAGTTAGCTGGCTAGCTTCTGTTGGGGTTCCGGTTCAGGTGACGGTTCAGACAACGAATCAGCAGGGCTCTGTATGGTGGGTATAGTGGCCAAATAATTTGTCCGATGGGCCTCTTAAGCTAACAGTCCGATGTACTTTAGACAGCTAGCGGGCCGTAGCTAACTAGTAGCCAGTTAGCTGGTAGCCAGTTAGCTGGCTAGCGTTTGATGAGTTGATGAGTTCTTAAGTATAAAAATAGCAGATCCGTACCACATTGGTGAAGCGGGTTGCAGGAGAGTATATTCAGTCCGTAGATAGAAAGTGATATTAAAATATTAAATATATATACGGGAGAAAACACCATCTTGGAATTTAATACATATATATAGTTTGGGTATAATGTGTATATTTAGGTTTTATATGCAGGTTGCATTTGTAAAAGAGGCCGAGGTCTCAATATGTCTTCCATGTTAAAATAAAGGTTAAATAAAACAAATGAAAATAAATACTGAATACAAAACCTAAATCAAATCGTATTGGTCACAAGAGCCGAATACAGCGGGTTTAGACTTTATCATGAAATGCCTGCGTACGAGCCCTTCCCAATGATGCAGAGTACAAAAATAAATAAAATACAAATTAAAGTAGTAAAACAGGAGGAATAAAATTCACGAGATCGGAGCTATATACAGGAAGTACCAGATCAATGTGTAGCTATATACAGGCAGTACCAGTACCAGATCAATGTGCAGGAATACGAGGTATTGGAGGCAGATATGTACATGAAGGCAGGGTAAAGTGACTAGGCATCAGAATAGATACTGTCCTGCATACTGTATACTGTATCTAGACACTGAATTGTATGTGGTACTCTTACTTCAGTCACGACAACTTACTGTATAACTACATGTTAAACTGTAGGCAACCAACAACTACTATACATGTCAAGAGTACAGTGTTCCACTGGAGTGTTGTGATGAACAGTGAGAGATGAAAATGAGTATGAAAGTGTCAAGTGGAGCTTGTCAAACCCCACTCATGTATGAATATTTCACTAGCATCACACACACACGCGCCCGCACGCAGACACACACACACCACAAACCAGCCCTCCTCGCCTCGATTCCCCCGGCTCAGAGAAGAAAGAGGCCCTCCGACGGATACCTGTCTCCTGCTTCATCTCACAGCCCAAATTTCAGATGGCATGAATGACAGGAGGAGCTCTCCAGTGCTGACAGCGCTGCCTTATGGGGGAACTTGAGCGGTCTCATAGGAGGAGCTCTCCAGTGCTGACAACGCTGCCTTGCGAAGGAACTGGAGCTTTCGCCCACATCACACTGCTGCCAGAAACCAGGCTACGCCCATGACCGACACACACAGAAACAAATACTGTACCACACAAACGAGTAATACACACTCACTCAATCACTCACAAACGCACATAGACGCATAGGCAAACAAACATTCAGCAAACAAACACACATAAGCATGCATGCACGCACACACATACTATAGGTGCACACACACACGGCACACACAAATGTCACACAAGTACATTGAGTAGGGAGCACACACAGGCAAACACACACCAAGGATGCAGCAATATTCCAAACATATAGAATAGCACACACACACAAAAAAAACACACACACACACACACACACTTGAGCAGAGCTTTTTTTGCATAATGTGTCTCCTGACAGTTATCAAGATGGTAAAGTACCGCCCCCTTTACATACAGCCACATCTCTCCCAGGAAACATAGATATTCACAGAGCTACTAGGTCTTTCCTCTACCACATGACAGATCATAATGTAGTTATAGTAGCCAGGGAAATCCTACAAGATAATACTATATACGCCCCCGTCTCACGTTCAGCCAATTTCGTACATTACACAGCATTCCCTGTTTCCCTTTTAGTTTAATTTTGTATGTTAAATGCGGAGATTTAAAGATTGTAATTAAGGCTGGAAGAATTACCGTACAATCGTGTAACTGACCATTATGGATGAAGACCGTAATGAAAATAAAAGAAACCGCAAACTGGACGAATAGCTGAGTGAAGAAGGGAGGGCCGGGCATTATTGCGGTTGAGTCCATTTCCACGGTTACATGGACTCTTTACAACATGATGAAACTTTGTTTCTAAGGTGTTGTAGCAAATGAGTCTTTGGTTGCCTAGGTAATGCCTCCTTTCTGTAGCAGCACATGCAGTCAGGAGCTAAACAAATTATTATAACGGTGACCACGGTCATTTGGCTGACCAACAACCGTCATCCAGAATTCCATGACCATCACAGCCCTAATTGTAATGCAGTATTGATCAACATACAGTATATATTTTAAAACCCACTATTAATGAACCACAGTATGGAGACCAGGGAGTGGGTCACTAAGATAGTAAATCCATCCTGATGTACTTACTTTTACTGCTTATCCTATGGGCCATTATAGGACTCTCCTCTCTCTCACAGGTCAAAGTGTCGATGCTGGAAGAGGGAAAAATAAACATTTGGATGTTAAATCACTGTGGTAAGAAAACCCACACAGACTCAGTAAACACACAGTAAAACACTAGTGTGTGGTGGTGCGAAAGAGAGAGAGGGAGAGAAAGAGAGAGAGAAGAAAGAGAGTGAGAGACATTGATTTTCCCCTACCCCGAAGTGCCAGTTCATCATTCCGTGAGACACTCTCTATCGATCCTTCGCCTTTAGTTTGTTTGTAATTTTGGGGGCTTAAAGCTGGTCGCTATGATAGATCCCTCTGTACGCCATTCGTCTCCTACATGAAAAATGGACAGATCAAAGGATGTGTGGAAATGACCTCATTTTCAGAGTTGTTTGATCTTCCCTTCGGTTGGTCTTTCAGCCTTGTTTTAAAACTTTTTTATTTTGTTATTAAACCTTTATTTAACCAGGCAAATCAGTTAAGAACACATTTATAAGCTCTGTCCAACCTTTTAAAATGGTGTTTTTGCTGGTATGCAACCATACAGTAATAACACAGGAAAAACGAGATGAGTATAACCCCAGAATACCAGGAACATTCGCAGGACATTAGCTAACATTCACATAAAGTTATATTTCGGGTTTTATCTAACATTAAGATGATAACATCCTAAAGACATATATATATATGGGGGGTTAAATTAGTGGTTAAATTAAATATCCTTGGAATGTTATCCTAACATTCACAAAAATGTTGTGCACTACATCTATAACAACCACCACAGAACATTCTCCTGAGGATCTTAATAGGTTTCCAGGTAATGTAATAACAAAATGTGTTCTGGGAATGTTCTTGCAACATAGTGAAGGTTTTATACAATCATTGTACAATCATCAGTACAACTTGACAGTGTTTGTGTTATTAGGACTTTTTGGGCAACCTTAATGAACTAGAAACATTCACAGAACGTTGGTTTGCTGGGATTACTTAAGAAAATTGGAATCATCTTTGTAAAATACAACTGTAAGTGCATCCCTAGACCAAGATCATTCATGGTAACAAAACCAAATTACTTCACATTTTCATTTTGAGTGGATTCAATTATTCTGATATGTCTGATGGTTAAGAGATATCTTTCCCCCTTTCAATATTCAGGACCACTGAAAAATAGAACATACCTTTAACTATCCATTTCGGTTTAGCCCGTGTTCATAAATTTTACTCTCATCCCTCCCCCATCTTCGAGTCTATCCTGATTTCCGTTCAGTGAGAAGTCACAGAAACGTTTTGTTTTCATCCACCCACACACAACCTCCAACTGCCCCACCTTCCTACCTCCCAACCCCCACCCACACACACCGTGGACCTGCCTTCCCTTCCTGGAGCCAGAGAGCATCACATAGTGACCTAGCACCACCTCTCCAGATGCTAAAAGATACCCTGAGGTTATCATGTATGACAAAGCTTAGATTACAGTACAGAGATCACAAAAGGAAGTAAGCTCCCTGCACAGGAGATCCCAACAAATACAAACATTGGCTGCTGCTAGCTTCAGTATCTCTTATCTCTCTATTTAAAGGCCTGTATTGAAATGGTTTGTTTCTGATGAATATGAGAGACAACCCGTTTCTGATCATGGAGGTCATCCAATAAATCAATGGAGAGGTGTAACTCCCAGGCAGCCATTTCTCCTAGCCAGCACAGCCCTAACTCAGCCCTAACTCAGCCCTAACAGCCCTAACTCAGCCCTAACAGCCCTAACTCAGCCCTAACTCAGCCCTAACAGCCCTAACTCAGCCCTAACAGCCCTAACTCAGCCCTAACTCAGCCCTAACAGCCCTAACTCAGCCCTAACAGCCCTAACTCCCCAGGTTTTATAACGTAATGTGTGCCTAATGGCCACACTCATTAGTGGCATCTCCAAAACACACTCTGGTCATTACCGAGCACATTTGCAGTTTAGGCTTCATGCCGGCATTGTCACTTTAAGTCATTCGTCACATTCCCTGGCAGTTGGCACCACAAATGAACAAAAAGCACAAATCGTATCATAATCTGTGACTATCGTTATCTGCATACAATGCCAGCCAGCTTGTTTTGACACGTCAGTTTTTTCGGTGTAGCGAGAAACCTGGTTTGAAACAACATCCATCATGTTGACTCAATGCTGCCGAGGGAGGCCACTTGAAGACCACATAGTAGTAGGCAGGAGGAGGTGCAGTGTGAATGGTGCACTTTACCTTAGTAAACCTCCAGTGTATGGAGAGAGAAGAAGAAAAAGTGCTGAGAGAGAGAGAGTTATAGTGGGACAATGGGAGAAAGAGAACAAGTGGGAAGTTACCATGGGTTCTCTGGACCAAAAAGGGTCTAGGAGGTGGCTGTGGCATGTGGCGTGGAAGCAGTCGGACCGTGGCTGAATTTTTTATCAAATTTTAGAGGCCCCCCATCTTGGCAGTGTAGCTACATTTTTTTAATTTGGCTTGCAGCTGAAATCAAATGTTGCCGTTTTAAAGCACATTTCTTGGAATTCTATGCATTTTGACATGGTTAATGCTGTGTTCTTTTGTTCAAACATAATACATCTATTCTGCTAAATCCATTGGTTCGGATTTTTTATTTTTTATTCTCCCTGACTGTCTAGCTTTATTATAGTGATTGTTAGTTTTCAAATATTAGATTATTGTAAAATATATAGGTCCATTATCTTTCCTACATACCTTATATTTGCTTTAAGGCATTTAAGTTTACACTGAAAACATTTTAACATCCCAAAAATACACTGCTCAAAAAAATAAAGGGAACACTAAAATAACACATCTTAGATCTGAATGAATGAAATATTCTTATTAAATACTTTTTTCTTTACATAGTTGAATGTGCTGACAACAAAATCACACAAAAATGATCAATGGAAATCAAATTTATCAACCCATGGAGGTCTGGATTTGGAGTCACACTCAAAATTAAAGTGGAAAACCACACTACAGGCTGAGCCAACTTTGATGTAATGTCCTTAAAACAAGTCAAAATGAGGCTCAGTAGTGTG
The DNA here is from genome assembly GCF_018296145.1 of Oncorhynchus tshawytscha. Classification (NCBI taxonomy): domain Eukaryota; kingdom Metazoa; phylum Chordata; class Actinopteri; order Salmoniformes; family Salmonidae; genus Oncorhynchus; species Oncorhynchus tshawytscha. Next base: position 46,944,473 of record NC_056447.1, on the reverse strand, counting down.
TGTGGCCTCCACGTGCCTGTATGACCTCCCTACAACGCCTGGGCATGCTCCTGATGAGGTGGCGGATGGTCTCCTGAGGGATGTCCTCCCAGACCTGGACTAAAGCATCCGCCAACTCCTGGACAGTCAGTGGTGCAACATGGCGTTGGTGGATGGAGTGAGACATGATGTCCCAGATGTGCTCAATTGGATTCAGGTCTGGGGAATGGGCGGGCCAGTCCATAGCATCAATGCCTTCCTCTTGCAGGAACTGCTGACACACTCCAGCCACATGAGGTCTAGCATTGTCTTGCATTAGGAGGAACCCAGGGCCAACTGCACCAGCATATGGTCTCACAAGGGATCTGAGGATCTCATCTCGGTACCTAATGGCAGCTAGGCTACCTCTGGCGAGCACATGGAGGGCTGTGCGGCCCCCCAAAGAAATACCACCCCACACCATGACTGACCCACCGCCAAACCGGTCATGCTAGAGGATGCTGCTGGCAGCAGAACGTTCTCCACGGCGTCTCCAGACTGTCACGTCTGTCACATGTGCTCAGTGCGAACCTGCTTTCATCTGTGAAGAGCACAGGGTGCTGTTGTGTATGCAGGACATGGAAGTACTGGGACGTTTTCAGCTTCCAGGAATTGGGTACAGATCCTTGCGACACGGGCTGTGCATCATGATGAAACAAGAGGTGATGGCAACGGATGAATGGCACGACAATGGGCCTCAGGATCTCGTCACGGTATCTCTGCGCATTCAATTTGCCTTCGATAAAATGCTATGTGTTTCTTGTCCGTAGCTTATGCCTACCCATACCATAACCCCACCGCCACGATGCACTCTGTTCACAACATTGGCATCATCAAACCGCTCGCCCACACGAAGCCGTACACATGGTCTGCGGTTGTGAGGTCAGTTGGACGTACTAACAAATTCTCTAAAACGACATTGGAGGCGGCTTATGGTAGAGAAATTAATATTACATTCTCTGTCAACAGCTCTAGTGGAAATTCATGCAGTCAACATGCCAATAGTACGCTCCCTAAAATCTTGAGACATCTGTGGCATTGTGTTGTGTGACAAACTGCACATTTTAGAGTGGCCTTTTGTCCCCAGCACAAGGTGCGCCTCTGTAATGATAATGCTGTTTAATCAGCTTATTGTTATGCAACACCTGTCAGGTGGATGGATTATCTTGGAAAAGAAGAAATGTTGACTATAAGGGACATAAACAAATTTGAGCAAAACATTTGAGAGAAATAAGCTTTTTGTGTGTATGGAAACGTTCTACAATCTTTTATTTCTGCTCATGAAACATGGGACCAACACTTTACATGTTGCGTTTATATTTTAGTTCAGAATACAGTTGAAGTCGGAAGTTTACATATACTTAGGTTGGAATCATTTAAATTCGTTTTTCAACTACTTCACAAATGTCTTGTTAACAAACTATAGTTTTGGCAAGTCGGTTAGGACATCTACTTTGTGCATGACACAAGTCATTTTTCCAACAATTGTTTACAGACATATTATTTAACTTATATAATGCACTGTATCATAATTCCATTGGGTCGGAAGTTTACATACACTAAGCTGACATACACTAAGCCTTCAAACAGCTTGGAAAATTCCAGAAAATGATGTCATGGCTTTAGGAGCTTCTGATAGGCTAATTGACATAATTTGAGTCAATTGGAGGTGTACTTGCAGATGTATTTCAAGGCCTACCTTCAAACTCAGTGCTTCTTTGCTTGACATCATGGGGAAATCAAAATAAATCAGCCAAGACCTCAGATTGTCGACCTCCACAAGTTTGGTTCGCTTCAAAACTGCCATAAAAAAAAGCCAGACTACGATTTGCAACTGCACAAGGGGACAAAGATCGTACTTTTTGGATAAATGTCCTCTGGTCTGAAGAAACAAAAATAGAACTGTTTGGCTATAATGACCATCATTATGTTTAGAGGAAAAAGGGGGAGGCTTGCAAGCCGAAGAACACCATCCCAACCGTGAAGCATGGGGGTGTGTTAGGAATTTTATAAATAATGACTAAACAATATCTACATTTAAATAGAACTGTAACTAATTGAACTCTACCCTGTTTTACAATATCTGATTAATAATGTTAGTTCCTAAGAAAGAGGTTATGTAGCATGGATAAGGGGTAATTGGAAATGATAACCATTGTGTAGGAAGGAATGTGTGTGTGTGTCTTAAGTAAGCAAAGAGGATCATTAACCTATGTTTGAACCGACTCAACTAGAACTCTGTGGCGATCAAATAAGACAGCGAGAGCCCCTCCAGGTTTTCCGCATCTGGAACTGTCTGCTAAAGTGGTAATAAATTATGGTGAGACTTCAGGAGTTAATCCAGATATATTGTGGGTCATGTATGTGCGCTAGTGAGTTGGCTTTTGAACCTGCTTTTTCCTGGTCGAGAGGAGGAGATACCTTTTATAACCTATGACGTCATATTTGATATATAAGCTGTTGTACAGGGTTCTATGAACAGCGCGCTCTCGAGAAGAAATGCTATTGGCTAATTTTGAGACTGGTCTCTGTCTATTTTATGCAAATAAGGATCTTACAAATTCTTAGAAACAGACAGAGTGATTTTAATTGAATTGGTCAATGAACAGATATAGGAATTATTAAATTCCTTTGACGGGTGGCAGCATCATGTTGTGGGGTGCTTTGCTGAAGGAGGGACTGGTGCACTTCACAAAATAGATGGCATGATGAGGCAGGAAAGTTATGTGGATATATTGAAGCAACAGCTCAAGACATCAGTCAGGAAGTTAAAGCTTGGTCGCAAATGGGTCTTCCAAATGGATAATGACCCCAAGCATACTTCCAAAGTTGTGGCACCAAGACTCTTCCTAGAGCTGGCTGTCTAAGCAATCGGGGGAGAAGGGCCTTGGTCAGGGATGTGACCAAGAACCCGATGGTCACTCTGACAGAGCTCCAGAGTTCCTCTGTAGAGATGGGAGAACCATCCAGAAGAACAATCATCTCTACAGCACTCCACCAATCAGGCCTTTATGGTAGAGTGTCCAGATGGAAGCCACTTCTCAGTAATAGGCATATTTCAGCCTTGGAGTTTGCCAATGGGCACCTAAAGGGCTCTCAGACCATGAGAAACAAGAAACTCTGGTCTTATGAAACCAAGATTGAACTCTTTGGCCTGAATGCCAAGCGTCACGTCTGGAGGAAACCTGGCACCTCCCAAGGATTTCAATAGCAGAAACATCCCTGGTTACAACCTCAGAGCTGTGGGAAACACTGTCCACACTCCGCAGAAACCTCTCCCAAGTCCTTGAAGCCCAAAGTGTTCCAACGAGAAATGTCAGAATCTTAGGTGCAACCACGCTATTTGATCAGGACATGGGATACCTAATACCAATTCTGTATTTTTCCTAGAAGATTGAGGGAATTGAAGTGTGGGTGTACAACAGCTCCCATCCAAGTAAGAAATATAGAAGGAGTGTGAAAGAGAGAAAGAGAGAGAATGAGGAGAGAGAGAACAAGGAGAGAGAGTTAGAAAAATAGAGAACAAGAGAGAGAGAGAAGAGAGAGAATGACCAAGAGGAAGAGAGAGAGAGAAAACGACAAATAGAGCAATAGAGAAATAGAGAGAGAGAGTGGGTGGAGAAACATGTTGGCTATCCTTTGTCAACTGCTCAGTGCCATTTAATGGCCTGTAAACTCCTTTGCTGGAAAAGAAAAGGCAATTAGCATACTGAGTGGATTACAAGATTGCTCTGACTCCTGGATTAATGTGTGCACTTAATCGTCTCATTGCTAAGCGATTCTTGGATATGGCTATCCAAGGGGAACACATTTCTTCATTCTCTAAACCCTGTAAAGCTCAAACATTAAAATGGATTTCTTCTGTCGCACCAAAGATGCACTCCTTCACAAAACTCCCTCACAATATCTATAGAAGTCGAGTTGTTATTGTTTTGTTGGTTGTTGCTATACACCCTCCAACAACAGCAACTTTCCTCAGTTAAGTAAAGTAGTGTTTCTCGATGTCCTTGAATGTAAAAGCCATACATTCTATTTCTCTGATGCACGTACCACACACTTTGCAACAATCTTCATCACAGTCTCTGCCACCCTGCAACTCTGATCAACGAGGAAACTTGGTGCTCTCTCTCTCCCCATCTCCAGGAACTGCAGCTTCACCCCCTATCTTCCCCCTTCCTGGCTTTGATATGATCTTTAATCCACAGCTACTCACCTCACCTCCAAATCCTTCACTGACAGTGTCAACCCAGAAATGAAAAGAGCTGATAACTTTGCAGCGCTATCACTCAGCACCGAGGCAGGCGACACACACACACACACTCTCCCAGGATGGTAGCTTCACCTTAACGCACACACAGAGCCACACACATACCTGACACTCTCACACACACACAGATTACATTACTGCATTCAATATTCCAGGTAAACATTTTCAGATGGTGCAAAAAAATCAGTTTCATAAAACCTTGCCAACCCATGCGAGAAATTCCACCCAGGCCATTAGAATGTAAAATAACCTGATTAGGTTCAGTTCCAGAAAGTTAGGTTTACCCTGTTTACCACATAGCCTTGTCATGAGCACTAACAGTGAGCACTACTTCATTTATTTGGTTATCTATGGAAATTTCCATCTCCGTTTTGATTCTCTGCTGTTACCATCCCTGCAGATAAAGAGCTTTGGGGATGCGCTGCACTTCCCTCCTTCAGAAATTAAAGAGCTGATTCACAGCATTCTGTTAAAAGGAGCAGATGGTGGAGACATGCCTTTGGTTCCCCAACCAGTGTTGTTCACCAGCCCCCACTAGACCACCGGCGCTGCTACTGGGCTGGGCTAGGCTGGGCTCGACAAAGCAACTAGGCCTTTGTTGCAGTTCAGGTTTTACCTGTCATTGCCTCTTTTCTAGCTAACTTCCTTAGAGAAAGGGAAAGAAAGGGAGAGGAAGAAAGAGGAAGAGGGGGAAAGAGAGAGAGAAACATGGTGAGAGCGAGGGAGAAAGACAGAAAATTATAAAGACAGAGAGAGAAAGAAATAGTGGGAGAAAGTGGTGGAGAGGTAGAGTTGGTGAGAAAAGAGTGACAGAGAGAGAGAGAGAGAGAGAGAGAGAGAGAGAGAGAGAGAGAGCTCTCTGGGTGCATAAAGAATGCATTTTCTCTTTAGAAATCAATAATGTCTCAGTGCTGTGAGGATCACCAGCGTCGACATCGCCTCCAACTTATTCATTCATTTCTCCAAATGATCTACTGCTTCCTCACTCTCTTTTCCTTTATCTGTCCCTCTCTCTGTCTACCTCTCTGGAGGTAGTCTCTTTGGCTTGTTAAGATCAAATTCAAATTCAGATTGCGTTATTGGCATGAAATACAATTTGTAGATATTGCCAAAGCAGGATAGTGGTACAGCATTCCAGTAAATACAGTTTAATGCAATGAGGTTAATGAAATACAGTTAATTTCAGTAGTAATAATAACAATAGTACATATGTGAAACTAGACGAATATTGCAAGTCAAGACTTCACAGGAGAGACATTTGAACCTTTTCTGGGGTGGTTTATCAAAATGTGTTTTTTGGCAGAAATGCCTGTGAACTTTCATGTGCCTTAATAACAAACGTGTATGCCATATGTAAAAACAAATATAACATTTCAATTACGAGCCTAGTTGGTTAAGCGTTTCAGGAAACTAGGTGTATGTCGACACGACTCCACAGGAGAGCCATTTTAACGTTTTTTTTATTGATTTTTTTTTAAATGTATTTTTTGGCAGAAATGCCTTCTGGAACATGGGAACTTTCATGTGCCTTAATAACAAACTTGTGTGCAATAATATTGTTAAATTACGAGCCTTGTTCATTAAGACACAGAAAAAGTCAGCAACCTTCCCACTAGCCATGATTGGCTGAGATAATGAGTGAGCTGGACATGCCAAGAGAGGAGTTCGGATTGGTCTGCCATATAGAAGGCTTCTGTCTATATGAGCTGGTCAGTCTGTGTTGGTAATCCTGTCGAACCCTGATTTTTTATGTATCGTGTAGTGGAGCTGCATAAGTGTTGCTCTCCACTTTCTGGAGGTTTGAGTTTTGAAATCAGTGGAATCAAAATATGATAGCTAAAGAGATGGAGAAAACACCTGTCTTCGGATTACATCTTCACACTAAGGGCAACCATGGCATGGCAGGAAGACGTGTCCATCAAGCATGAAGATGTATACAGGTAAGATAGTCTAGCTAACTACATTTTCAGATATTACACATTTCTAATTTTGACAGGAACTGGTTTCATTTCAAGCTGAAGTGTAGTTAGCTAGCTAGCATACACGTTGTTAACCAAGCTAGGTTCATTGTTCACCTACATGTCTTAAGCGAAGGTGTACTGTAAGCTAGTTAGCTAACTTTAGCTGACTGGCTCCCTAGCTAACATCACATGTATCCTCGTCCTCTCCTCGAAGTTGTCCAATGCCGTGTCTCCATCTCCCCATACAGCGTTTGCCCACTCCAGAGCTCTCCCCGAGAGGCATGAGACGAGGGTGGACACTCTCTCCCTTCCAGTTGGAGCTGGGTGAACGTTGGCCAGGTATAGGTCAAGTTGTAAGAGGAACCCCTGGCACTGTGCTGCAGTCCCATCACGTGTATCCCCTGTCGCAAGCGGAGACGGCAAGCTATGGAGACATATGTCGCCGAATCCCTGCGTCAGGGGTTCATTCGATCCTCCACTTCACCCTCCTCCTCAAGTTTCTTTTTTGTAAATCAAATCAAATCAAATGTATTTGTCATGGTTAGCAGATGTTAATACGAGTGTAGCGAAATGCTTGTGCTTCTAGTTCCGACAATGCAGTAATAACCAACGAGTAATCTAACCTAACAATTCCAAAACTACTACCTTATACACACAATAATATGTACATAAAGATATGAATGAGTGATGGTACAGAACGGCATAGGCAAGATGCAGTAGATGGTATTGAGTACAGTATATACATATGAGATGAGTAATGTAGGGTATGTACATAAAGATATGAATGAGTGATGGTACAGAACGGCATAGGCAAGATGCAGTAGATGGTATTGAGTACAGTATATACATATGAGATGAGTAATGTAGGGTATATAAACAAAGTGGCATAGTTCAAAGTGCCTAGTGATACATGTATTACATAAAGATCTAGTAGATGATATAGAGTACAGTATATACATATCCATATGAGATATATGGGTATGAGTAATGTAGGGTATGTAAACATTATATTCAGTAGCATAGTTTAAAGTGGCTAGTGATACATGTATTACATAAAGATGCAGTAGATGATATAGAGTACAGTATATACGTATACATATGAGATAAATAATGTAGGGTATGTAAACATTATATTAAGTAGCATTGTTTAAAGTGGCTAGTGATATATTTTACATCAATTTCCATCAATTCCCATTATTAAAGTGGCTGGAGTTGAGTCAGTGTGTTGGCAGCAGCCACTCAATGTTAGTGGTGGCTGTTTAACAGTCTGATGGCCTTGAGATAGAAGCTGTTTTTCAGTCTCTCTGTCCCTGCTTTGATGCACCTGTACTGACCTCGCCTTCTTGATGATAGCGGGGTGAACAGGCAATGGCTCAAGTGGCTGTTGTCCTTGATGATCTTTATGGCCTTCCTGTGACATCGGGTGGTGTAGGTGACCTGGAGGGCAGGTAGTTTGCTCCCGGTGATGCGTTGTGCAGACCTCACTACCCTCTGGAGAGCCTTACGGTTGTGGGCGGAGCAGTTGCCATACCAGGCGGTGATACAGCCTGACAGGATGCTCTCGATTGTGCATCTGTAGAAGTTTGTGAGTGCTTTTGGTGACAAGCCAAATTTCTTCAGCCTCCTGAGGTTGAAGAGGCGCTGCTGCACCTTCTTCACGATGCTGTCTGTGTGGGTGGACCAATTCAGTTTCTCCGTGATGTGTACGCCGAGGAACTTAAAACTTACTACCCTCTCCACTACTGTCCCATCGGTGTGGATAGGGGGGTACTCCCTCTGCTGTTTCCTGAAGTCCACAATCATCTCCTTAGTTTTGTTGACGTTGAGTGTGAGGTTATTTTCCTGACACCACACTCCGAGGGCCCTCACCTCCTCCCTGTAGGCCGTCTCGTCGTTGTTGGTAATCAAGCCTACCACTGTAGTGTCGTCCGCAAACTTGATGATTGAGTTGGAGGCGTGCACACAGTCGTGGGTGAACAGGGAGTACAGGAGAGGGCTCAGAACGCACCCTTGTGAGGCCCCAGTGTTGAGTATCAGCGGGGTGGAGATGTTGTTACCTACCCTCACCACCTGGGGGCGGCCCGTCAGGAAGTCCAGTACCCAGTTGCACAGGGCGGGGTCGAGACCCAGGGTCTCGAGCTTGATGACGAGTTTGGAGGGTACTATGGTGTTAAATGCTGAGCTGTAGTCGATGAACAGCATTCTCACATAAGTATTCCTCTTGTCCAGATGGGTTAGGGCAGTGTGCAGTGTGGTTGAGATTGCATCGTCTGTGGACCTATTTGGGCGGTAAGCAAATTGGAGTGGGTCTAGGGTGTAGGTAGGGTGGAGGTGATATGGTCCTTGACTAGTCTCTCGAAGCACTTACATGGTGACGGAAGTGAGTGCTACGGGGCGGTAGTCGTTTAGCTCAGTTACCTTAGCTTTCTTGGGAACAGGAACAATGGTGGCTCTCTTGAAGCATGTGGGAACAGCAGACTGGGATAAGGATTGATTGAATATGTCCGTAAACACACCAGCCAGCTGGTCTGCGCATGCTCTGAGGGCGCGGCTGGGAATGCCGTCTGGGCCTGCAGCCTTGCGAGGGTTAACACGTTTAAATGTTTTACTCACGTCGGCTGCAGTGAAGGAGAGCCCTCATGTTTTAGTTGTGGGCCGTGTCAGTGGCACTGTATTGTCGTCAAAGCGGGCAAAAAAAGTTATTTAGTCTGCCTGGGAGCAAGACATCCTGGTCCGTGACAGGGCTGGTTTTCTTTTTGTAATCCGTGATTGACTGTAGACCCTGCCACATACCTCTTGTGGCTGAGCCGTTGAATTGCGACTCTACTTTGTCTCTATACTGACGCTTCGCTTGTAAAGAAGAAGGATGGTGGTCTGCGCCCGTGCATTGACTGTAGAGGTCTCAATTAAATCACGGTGAGGTACAGTTACCCGCTACCTCTTATCGCCACAGCGATTGAGTCAATGCACGGGGCGCGCTTCTTCACTAAACTGGATCTCAGGAGTGCGTACAACCTGGTGCGTATCCGGGAAGGAGACGAGTGGAAGACGGCGTTTAGTTCCACCTCAGGGCATTATGAGTACCTCGTCATGCTTTACGGGTTGGTGAATGCTCCATCAGATTTTCAGGGACCTGCACGGGCAGGGTGTAGTGGTGTATAACGATGACATTCTGATATACTCCACTACACGCGCCGAGCATGTGTCCTTGGTGCGCAGGGTACTTGGATGACTGTTGGAGTCTGACCTGTACGTCAAGGCTGAGAAATGCCTGTTCTTTCAGCAGTCCGTCTCCTTCCTGGGGTATCGCATTTCCACATCAGGGGTGGAGATGGAAAGTGACCGCATTGCAGCCGTGCGTAATTGGCCGACTCCCACCACGGTAAAGGAGGTGCAGCGATTTTTAGGGTTTGCCAATTACTACCAGAGATTTATCCTGGGTTTTGGCCAGGAGGCTGCTCCCATTACCTCACTACTGAAGGGGGGCCCTGTGCGTCTGCAGTGGTCGGTTGAGGTGGACTGGGCTTTTGGGATAAGCTGGGATAGAAGGCGTGCTCTCTCAGAGCTTGGGCACGCCACCGAAGCTCCGCCCCTGTGCTTTCTTCTCGAAGAAGCTCAGCCCGGCAGAGCGTAACTATGATGTGGGGGACCGGGAGCTGTTGGCTGTGGTTAAGGCTTTGAAGGCGTGGAGACATTGGCTTGAGGGGGCTAAACACCCTTTCCTCATCTGGACTGACCACCGCAACCTGGAGTACATCCGGGCAGCTAGGAGACTGAATCCTCGTCAGGCAAGGTGGGCCATGTTCTTTACCCGTTTTGTGTTTACCCTGTCCTGCAGAACAGGTTCCCAGAATGTGAAGGCAGACGCACTGTCCCAGCTGTATGACACAGAGGAGCGGCCTATGGATCAGACTCCCATTCTCCCGGCCTCCTGCCTGGTAGCGCCGGTCGTGTGGGAGCTGGATGCGGACATTGAGCAGGCGTTATGTACAGAGATGGCACAGAACTCGCCCCGCCACTCCTCCACTAACCTCTCCCCCTTTCAGTGTGTATTGGGGTGCCAGCCGGTCCTGGCACCGTGGCATCAGAGTCAGACCGAGGCTCCTGTGGTGGACGAATGGATCAGGTGTGCGGAGGAGACATGCAAAGCCACCCATGGTCACCTCCAGCTGGCCGAGCTGCGCCAAAAGGCGGTGTCGGCGCGCCGCTGGAGCCGCACGTCAGGGGGGGGGGGGACGACTGTCACGACTTCCGCCGAAGTCGGCCCCTCTCCTTGTTCGAGCGGCGTTCGGCGGTCGATGTCACCGGCTTTCTAGTCATCGCCGCTCCATTTTTCATTTATCCATTTGTTTTGTCGTGTTCCATGCACACCTGGTTTTCATTACTCAGTCACACTACATTTATTTATACCTCTGTTCCCCCTCATGTCTTTGTGTGAGATTGTTTTGTGTTACGTGTCTATGTTGACACGCTTTACTGGTATGCGTTTATTCTGTGTTTTCTTTCACGAGGTATGTTAATGTGTTTATACAATATTATTATTGCGCGTTTGCACTTTTGCATTGGCTGGAGGTTTCGACACAGTGGCGTCCGTCTGTTGGTTTCTACTGCCAAAATAAAGCGTGCGCCTGTTCACAACTCTCTGCTCTCCTGCACCTGACTCCGCTCCCAGTACGCACGCTATTGACAGCTAACTTAACGTTAGCTACAATGCCTTGCCAAAGTATTCACCCCCCTTGTCTTTTTTCCTATTTTGTTGCATTACAACCTGTAATTTAAATGGATTTTTATTTGGATTTCATGTAATGGACATACAAAATATAGTCCAAATTGGTGAAGAGAAATTTTAAAAAATCAAAAAAATAAAAATGTAAAAGTGGTGCGTGCATAAGTATTTACCCCCTTTGCTATGAAGCCCCTAAATAAGATCTGGTCCAACAAATTACCTTCAGAAGTCACATAATTAGTTAAATAAAGTCCACCTGTGTGCAATATAAGGGTCACATGATCTGTCACATGATCTCAACACTACTAAGCAAGGGGCACCATGAAGACCAAGGAGCTCTCAAAACAGGTCAGGGACAAAGTTGTGGAGAAGTACAGATCAAGGTTGTGTTATAAAAAAATATCAGAAACTTTGAACACCCCACGGAGCACCATTAAATCCATCTTTAAAAAATGGAAAGAATATGGCACCACAATAAACCTGCAAAGAGAGGGCCACCCACCAAACTCATGGACCAGGCAAGGAGGGCTTTAATGAGAGAGGCAAACAAAGGACCAAAGATAACCCTGAAGGAGCTGTAGAGCTCCACAGCGGAGATTGGAGTATCTGTACATAGGACCACTTTAAGCGGTACACTCCACAGAGCTGTGCTTTATGGAAGAATGTCCAGAGAAAAGCCATTGCTTAAAGAAAGAAATAAGTAAACACGATGGTGTTTGCCAAAAGACATGTGGGAGACTCCCCAAACATATAGAAGAAGGTACTCTGGTCAAATCTAGCTTTTTGGCCATCAAGGAAAACGCTATGTCTTGCGCAAACCCAACACCTCTCAGCACCCCAGGAACAACATCCCCACAGTGAAGCATGGTGGTGGCAGCATCATGCTGTGGTGATGTTTTTCATCGGCAGGGACTTTGAAACGGGTCAGAATTGAAGTAATGATGGATGGCGCTAAAAACAGGGAAATTCTTGATGGAAACATGTTTCAGTCTTCCAGAGATGTGAGACTGGGACGGAGATTCACCTTCCAGCAGGACAATGACCCTAAGCATACTGATAAAGCAACACTCGAGTGGTTTAAGGGGAAACATTTAAATGCCTTGGAATGACCTAGTCAAAGCCCAGACCTCAATCCAATCGAGAATCTGTGGTATGACTTAAAGATTTCTGTACACCAGCGGAACCCATCCAACTTGAAGAAGCTGGAGCAGTTTTGCCTTGAAGAATGGGCAAAAATCCCAGTGGTTAGATGTGCAAAGCTCATAGAGACATACCCCAAGAAACAAAATGTGGCTCGACAAAGTATTGACTTTGGGGGGGTGAATAGTTATGCACACTCAAGTTTTCTCTTTTTTTGTCTTACTTCTTGTTTGTGTCACAAAAAAATATATTTTGCATCTTCAAAGTGGTAGGCATGTTGTGTAAATCAAATGATACAATCCCCCCAAAAAGACATTTTAATTCCAGGTTGTCAGGCAACAAAATAGGAAAAAAGCCTAGGTGGGTGAATACTTTTGCAAGCCACTATAGCTAGCTAACAAGCTACAAACTAACTACAACATTGTTCAGAAAGTTGCTTTTAGTTGCTAGATTGACATATATTATATTCATTTGTAAGAGGATGGGTTATTGGTGTTAAAATACACCAGTTATGCTGTTTTGGACCACCTGGCTGCTGATGTCATGCAGTTTTTGTGTTAAAAAAATTTCACCACGACAAGTTTGATGTCGGACGACAATAGAATGTTCATGATGTCACTGTCTACAGAGATGTCAATAGACCTAGTATAAACCAGACTTTCGTCTTGAAATCTTTGGTTGTTTAGTACACTACCGTACTCACTCTGTTTAGCACATGGCCTTATTTGTGAATCCTTAAAGAGATGGGTGGGGCTAAGGCTTAAGAGGCTGTGAACAATGCTGAATGGGTGTAGACAAAGAAAAGCTCTCCAGTAGGTGTACAAAACATTAAAGGGCCATTTTCTCAAAAGTGGAGTTACAAGTTTATCAACTTTCAAAGCAGAATTACTTTCCCATTGTTCCTCAACTGTAGTGTACGATATAAAATTTTCTAGCACTGAGTCGCTACTTTTATCCAATATAAAAACACCATTGAAAATGTTGCTATATAAGACCGAATCGAGCCAGTCTGTCACATATAACCAATGTTAGATAAAGTAGATAACTGGGGAGACCCATGAGGCACCGCACAATTGGCCCAGCGCCGTCTGGGTTAGGGGAGGTTTTGGCCTTATCCCATCGCGCTGTAGCGACTCCTGTGGCAGGCCGGGCGCATGCACGCTGACATGGTCACCAGTTGGACGGTGTTTCCTCCGATACATTGGTGCGGCTGGCTTCCGGGTTAAATGAGCAGTGTGTAAAAAAGCAGTACAGCTTGCCAGGGACATGTTTCGGAGGACGCACGGCTCTCGACCTTTGCCTCTCCCGAGTCCATACGGGAGTTGCAGCGATGGGACAAGACTGTAACTACAAATTTCCATGTCGTCCCCTGCTGCTGTTAACCACAAAGTTCCCCTGGAACTCAGCTGTGCTCCATCCACTGTGCTGTGCACTCACCCACACCTACTGTTTCAAATGCACTGACATTACATAAGCATTCAATACTCAGCTGAGCTAGAACACCACATTGCTGAACACAACACCTACCACAGAGCAGTCACCAAACACATCTTCGTTCATTCCCCTAATTTTCATCATTAGCCATAGAATCAAGGTGCGTCAACGCAGCAAACAATGCATGCCACGAACAGATGCCACCTTCCGCTGGGGCTCCAGAGAGAGCGAGAGGGTGGGTGGAGGACATGTAGCATCAGACACACCACATGCTCTGCTCCTCTGTCCCAAAGCCCCAGCCGAACCCCCAGCCAAACCCCCAGCCAAACCCCCAGCCAAACAGCCAGCCAAACAACCCAGGTGATGGGTAAACAATCGGAAGAATTACTTAACGTAGTGCTGCTAAATCTGGGGAATGAATGGGTATGTGAATAAACAGATGGGGTTTTATTGGAGGTGTTATTCAAATGTGGGTCTGCCTTAGTTACCACAGAGAACCTTGTTTTTTATGATTAGAGTTAGCAGTAATGCTGAACTGTTGAAGTTCAGAGATTCTCAAAAGGTCAGTGAGGTGACTTTGGGATACAGTTTTGGACTCTTTTCCTCCCAGTGATATTTTTCAGTGAATGTTTTGAACACAGGTAGCAGGATGTGCAAGACATACAATTTGGGTTTGAGCTTGTATGAGTGTGTGTGTGCGCGTGTGTGTGTGTCCATTGGAACACCACTTGTGCTGAGTCACAATAAAGAGTATCTCAATGTGAAGCACTCACTCAGCAACTTTAATGCTGGTGCCGCGAACAAAGGGGTCAGAGATTACAGTAATTTCACTTCTCAGCATCGATATTCACAACTTCTCTGGGGCAATGAAACTCTGTCCAAAGTTATAAAGGGATCTGTTATTTTTTGGTATGCATGGGCCAACTCTGACAAGCGAATGCACTGTGTTGCACATTACACACCTCCGATCTCCCAATCTCAGTGTAAAACAGCACAGGCAGGAACAGGTCGACTCAGTATTAATTTAGTGTTCAAACTCAAAACCACTGAAGTCAGCTCAGATTTATTATAGCTAATACACCATCTGCTTGTTTCACACAAGGGAAGAGCTTATTCAAATGGAAGAGGTACAGTAAATAAATAGCCTACCATGTCTCATGTCTTCAAGACTGGATTCATACCGAGCCGGCGATTTTGAGAAGGAGAACAGGCAGAGGATGCCTGGTAGGTAAAGGCTGTTTAAAGAGAGTGTTGTTTCCACCACACTTCTGATGGCATAGTGTTACATGAGCTGAGAATTGCATTGCTCTAATGCTAGACCCATAGCTATCTAACAAACGTACTACCAGGCTCTTTGCAATGCACAAATTACATTAACAACCAACATCAATTGTCCTCTGTCTGAGCAACAGTAAAAGACGAAAGAAACACTAAAAGCCATTGAATTGACACCTCCACACGACCAATACTGACTAGAATACAATCCACCGTCACCCCTCTAGACAATGACATGGCAACTCCAATTACAATATGCAGTTGAAATTCCGGTTTGACATGAACATTTTTTTGTCAACGTGAGAGAAAAACCTTGATATGAAAGATTTACAGTGTTTCAACTTAACACAGAGGTTACGTCCCAAATGGTACCCTATGTCCTACATGGTGCACTAATTCTGAGCAAAGCTCCATGGGCCCTGGTCAAAAGTAGTGCACTAGATAGGAAATATCATGCCATTTGGGATGTAGCCGTCATATCCAATAGCAGATGAAGGTCACCACTCAGAATGCAGGCGTAGGTGAGCCTGTCCGCTTCCAGAATGATAAATACATTGGCCACTTTTATCGAGGAACCAATAATGCACAGTAATCTCTTTTGTTTATTTCTTTCCCCAGACAATTAAATTCTCCATTAATGCCGTGTGTATTACAAGGACATATGTGCGTGGGTGTGTTGGGATGAGTGAGTATGTTTGAAAAATAAAATGCTCTTCTGTCTCCCCTTGATGGCACTTCATTTTGAAAAGGCACTCTAGAATGTGACGCATACATGCTTTATGTGAGCACCTGTTTACAACTTACTGTAATGGTCCATGTCCATCCCACTGCAATACAGTATGACTGTTTTGAAATCCCTACCTTATCACCATTGTTCTAATCATTAGTCCAAACAGTGGCAAAACGTTCCATTTTGCAACTAAAACTAGAGTTTCTATTGGAGAAATTCTGGTAAATTCCTTCCCGTTTCGTTATGTTTGCTTCCGTTTAACGTTTTGCAACAGGAAAGGCTTAACGAATACACTCCAGGTGAATGATAATGTCAAGGGGAAGTAATCAACATTTTAAAATGAATAGATTTGGTCGATAGTTTTTCGTTATTTTGACATCCCCACAATATAATTGGAAGAGGAAGTGTAAAACTTTAAAATTAGTCTATTAGCTAGAAAGGTAACATGCTGACCACACAGCTGACCACATAACAAAGAAGGTATTCTCCTATTTTCTATTGTAGCTATCTAATTCAGCTATCTAAACACTCGGGAGCCTTTAGAGGGCTCCAGAGTGGTGCAGCTCCAGAGAGGTGCATCTCAGTGCTAGAGGTGTCACTACAGAACCTGGTTCAATCCCAGGCTGTATCACAACTGGCTGTGATCGGGAACCCTCCCATGTGGCGCACAGGGGAGGGTTTGGGGAGGGTTTGGCCAGGGTAGGCCGTCATTGTAAATAAGAATTTGTTCTTAACTGACTTGCCTAGTTAAATAAAGGACCCCATGCAGTACCTCTGCTGACCCTAGGGGCCGTGGACTCCAGGTTGAATACCCCTGATTTACTATCAAACAGCATTTGAACCCAGGTCTGCACACTACACAGGTAAGGCCGCACTGAAAGCCCAAGCAGCCGGACAGAGCCCTGCTAAAGTCAGCTTGCAGAGGCACCTAGACAAGTCTGACAACGTGTTATACATGGGATTTCACCACCCAGTACATAGTCTCACTATCTGTCTCCCTCTCCAATTTCCTCCTTTTTTATGCGGCCTCATTTTTCAGTGTCACCGTTTTTTACATGGCGTGTAACCGCTTATATGATATAATACTCTAAATCAGAAAATTATATTTTATGGGGCAAGCAGTGAATAATTTTCTATTCAGGCTGTCCACCGTTTTTCTTTTCAATAGGGCGTAAAATTATGTCATTGGAGGAGGAGATGGGATGATGAAAACAGCAAAAGACATGGTCATAAGATTATAGACTGGTGGTTCTACAGTATGTGTTCTGACTGCTGCAGCCAACCCTGGGATACTATGACGACCCTGGGTGTTCTGACTGCTGCAGCCAACCCTGGGATACTATGACGACCCTGGGTGTTCTGACTGCTGCAGCCAACCCTGGGATACCATGACAACCCTGTGTGTTCTAGCTACGACATCCAACCCTGCTATACCATGATGACCCCTAGGATACCATGACGACCCTGGGTGTTCTGACTGCTACAGCCAAACCTGGAATACCATAATAACCCTGGGATACCAGTGGTGTAGTGGAGGGTATACACAGGTATACTCCATATAAACACTTTTTTATTGTGGGCAATGCGTATACTCACTTCTTAATCCCCACAATGCGTATACTCACTTCTTAATCCCCACAATGCTTATACTCACTTCTTAATCCCCACAATGCGTATACTCACTTCTTAATCCCCACAATGCGTATACTCACTTCTTAATCCCCACAATGCGTAAACTCACTTCTTAATCCCCACAATGCGTATACTCACTTCTTAATCCCCACAATGCGTAAACTCACTTCTTAATCCCCACAATGCGTATACTCACTTCTTAATCCCCACAATGTTTATACTCACTTCTTAATCCCCACAATGCGTATACTCACTTCTTAATCCCCACAATGCGTATACTCACTTCTTAATCCCCACAATGCTTATACTCACTTCTTAATCCCCACAATGCGTATACTCACTTCTTAATCCCCACAATGCGTATACTCACTTCTTAATCCCTACAATGCGTAGACTCACTTCTTAATCCCCACAATGCGTATACTCACTTCTTAATCCCCACAATGCGTATACTCACTTCTTAATCCCCACAATGCGTAAACTCACTTCTTAATCCCCACAATGCGTATACTCACTTCTTAATCCCCACAGTGCCCATACTCACTTCTTAATCCCCACAATGCGTATACTCACTTCTTAATCCCCACAATGCTTATACTCACTTCTTGATCACCACAATGCGTATACTCACTTCTTAATCCCCACAATGCGTATCAAAGTAGTGTAGTGGAGGTATATGCTATATCAATTATTAAGACTGATGGAACAGATCAGAATGTTTAGTTTAGAGGGAAATTTCACTGCTGCTCTATTTCACTACAGTATTTGTTCATTAATATGTTATTAACATATCATATGTGTTATAAAATGGTTGAATTTCCTCACAACATGTAAATATGAGCGATTCTGCATCTCACCGGTAGAAACTGGCCAGTTACATTTCTTGGTTGTAAGCAAACCACAATATCCAGAATTCATAGCGATTTCAGCAGTACCGGCCCGTGGGGGTGTATCCAGTTGACGTGAGGAATATCAAAATGTCTGTTTGTAGCCAGCACATTCAGCCAGAGGATTTCTAAACAGAATTGAAGTCTTAACTGATGGGGTTGCCTTGTCATCAAACGTTGAAAAGTGATGCTATTCCATCGATTTATCCCTTCACTTCAAAGAGGAAGGAATCCAATCAGCTAACATCAGAGAAGCAAAAAATAAGTCAAGCTGAGGTAACATAGCTAACATTACATAGCTAACTAGCTAGCTAACAAACTACATTTTTTTTTATCTAAACCATAATCTAGCTAGCTAACTTTCAGAATATGCTGGCTAGATATTCCAACGCATATCAATGTAATTAGCCAGCTGCTATCTGGCGATGTGATTTGTAACTTTGCAAGCTAACATTAGATTTGTTAGGTTACGATTGCTAACTGTTAGCCAGCTAGCAGAGGCTACCGTGACTGTGTTCTGTTTAGAGTCCGATCCCATCAACATCTGCAAAAGCATTAACATCAAGCTCAGCACCAGGAACTAGTGTAAGTCACCTCACTCAAATCTACTAAATCAGTCCATGACTTAATTAATGACGAGTAAATAAATATACTGGAACTAGGCATAAACATGGTCTGTGTCTTGTTGTCACAGTTGGTTTACAAGTAGGCTACAACTTCTACTGTAGTTTTCAATGTATTATGGAGGCTTGATGTCTAAATTGGAGAAAATGAGGTATTAGTAAGGAGGGGATGGTTAGGTGACTGACTGGTGTCTGTTCGGGGTAGTTACATTGGGGCAAAAAAGTATTTAGTCAGCCACCAATTGTGCAAGTTCTCCCACTTAAAAAGATG
Source organism: Oncorhynchus tshawytscha (assembly GCF_018296145.1). Lineage (NCBI taxonomy): Eukaryota > Metazoa > Chordata > Actinopteri > Salmoniformes > Salmonidae > Oncorhynchus > Oncorhynchus tshawytscha. Next base: position 46,925,509 of record NC_056447.1, on the reverse strand, counting down.
AGAGAGGCCTGTAATTTTCATCATAGGTACACTTCAACTATGACAGACAAAATGAGAAAAAAATCCAGAAAATCACATTGTAGGATTCTTAAGGAATTTATTTGCAAATTATGGTGGAAAAAAAGTATTTGCTCACCTACAAACAAGCAAGATTTCTGGCTCTCACAGACCTGTAACTTCTTCTTTAAGAGGCTCCCCTGTCCTTCACTCGTTACCTGTATTAATGGCACCTGTTTGAACTTGTTATCAGTATAAAAGGCACCTGTCCACAACCTCAAACAGTCACACTCCAAACTCCACTATGGCCAAGACCAAAGAGCTGTCGAAGGACACCAGAAACAAAATTGTAGACCTGCACCAGGCTGGGAAGACTGAATCTGCAACAGGTAAGTAGCTTGGTTTGAAGAAATCAACTGTGGGAGCAATTATTAGGAAATGGAAGACATACAAGACCACTGATAATCTCCCTCGATCTGGGGCTCCATGCAAGATCTCACCCCGTGGGGTCAAAATGATCACAAGAACGGTGAGCAAAAATCCCAGAACCACACGGGGGGACCTAGTGAATGACCTGCAGAGAGCTGGGACCAAAGTAACAAAGCCTACCATCAGTAACACACTATGCCGCCAGGGACTCAAATCCTGCAGTCCCAGACGTGTCCCCCTGCTTAAGCCAGTACATGTCCAGGCCCATCTGAAGTTTGCTAGATAGCATTTGGATGATCCAGAAGAAGATTGGGAGAATGTCATATGGTCAAATGAAACCAAAATAAAACAAAGAATGCTGAGTTGCATCCAAAGACTACTGTGAAGCAAGGAGGTGGAAACATCAGGCTTTGGGGCTGTTTTTCTGCAAAGGGACCAGGACGACTGATCCGTGTCAAGGAAAGAATGAATGGGGCCATGTATCGTGAGATTTTGAGTGAAAACGTCCTTCCATCAGCAAGGGCATTGAAGATGAAACGTGGCTGGGTCTTTCAGCATGACAATGATCCCAAACACACAGCCCGGGCAACGAAGGAGTGGCTTCGTAAGAAGCATTTCAAGGTCCTGGAGTGGCCTAGTCAGTCTCCAGATCTCAACCCCCTAGAAAATCTTTGGAGGGAGTTGAAAGTCCGTGTTTCCCAGCAACTGCCCCAAAACATCACTGCTCTAGAGGAGATCTGCATGGAGGAATGGGCCAAAATACCAGCAACAGTGTGTGAAAACCTTGTGAAGACTTACAGAATTAGTTTGACCTCTGTCATTGCCATCAAAGGGTATATAACAAAGTATTGAGGTAAACTTTTGTTATTGACCAAATACTTATTTTCCACCATAATTTGCAAATAAATTCATTAAAAATCCTATAATGTGATTTTCTGGATTTTTTCCCCTCATTTTGTCTGTCATAGTTGAAGTGTACCTATGATAAAATTACAGGCCACTCTCATCTTTTTAAGTGGGAGAACTTGCACAATTGGTGGCTGACTAAATACTTTTTTGCCCCACTGTATTGTGTGTCAATGTTAGTATGCATGATATATTGACATGAGGGGGGTGGGTGGATATAGTACCTTGTTTGAGTGTGTATTAATGGGGACAAAGTAGTAAAATGATTGATTTGGCATGGGGGAGAGGGGATGTTAGAATGCCCTTCTAGCCTGTTTACTCTAATGTTGGAGGTGCTTGCCTACTCAACAGCACAACTGTAGGTGCTCATACACAACAATACATGACTAGACTGTCTATAAGTCAAGCCCCCGTCAAACTTTTCACATCTTTGCTAACAGCCCATTTCAATTCCCCATTATTGATTCTGAGTATAACAAAACACCAGTCTACTGTATCCTTTTTGTTTTCTTTTTGTTTACAGATGAACATGGTTTATTGTATGGTTACACATCCTCATTATCAGTCTTCATGTCTTTCCAGGAGACTTGCAGTACAAACAAATCTTCTGCAAGAAGTCAAAGCAGTGGGTGGTGAAGAAACCCTTTTTTGGTTTCACATAGAACTATTTTGGTTTCCATGTAGAACCCTCTGGAGAAAGTGTTTAACATGGAACCCGATTCTAGCTGGAACCAAAAAGGGTTCTTCAAAGAGTTCTCCTATGGAGACAGCCGAAAAACCCTTTTAGGTTTTTGATACAGTAGCATATTTTTTTCTAAGAGTGTAGTATGCTCACAACTGCATTTCGGTTTAGATATTGCTAGCTGTTGTACATATTTCTATAATAATTTTTACAAGTGCACTGTCAAGTGATTCAATGATTCCAGCTGCATCAGAAACCAATAAAATGTTGACTTCAACTTCTGGATAAATTCATTGTGAAATTCATTAAATGTATTTGGATAAACTAGCTTCAGCCTTACTGCTAAAACAAATTATGCATGGAGTTAGTGTATCATTTAAACTTGAATTTGTTGGCAAGTAAACATGTTTCAATAAAACAGTAGATTAGTCTGTCAATATAAGAAATAAGTAAACATGGCTTATATTCAAGAGTTTATTTGCTCTGTCCACCTGTCCTTGTGATTGTGATTGTCTCCTTCCCCCTCCAGGTGTCACCCATCTTCTCCATTATCCCCTGTGTATTTTTACCTGTGTTCTCTGTTTGTCTTTTGCCAGTTTGTCTTGTTTGTCAAGTCAACCAGCATTTTCTCAGCTCCTGCTTTTCCCCAGTCTCTCTTTTTCTCGCCCTCCTGGTTTTCACCCTTGCCTGTCCGGACTCTGAGCCTGCCTGCCTGACCACTCTGCCTGACCCTGACAGTGAGCCTGCCTGCCGTCCTCTACCGTAGCCCCACTACTCTGGATTATTGACCCCTGCCTGCCATGACCTCACGTTTGCCTGCTCCTGTTGCTGTAATAAACATTGTTATTTCAACAAAGTCTGCACTTGGGTCTTACCTGAAATGTTATACACAGTAGAATAAAAATATACTACTAATGCTTATAATAAATACTACTGTTCTACAGGGAGAATACTTGCATATGGTGTGTTTGGGTGGTGCAGTGAGGTGTTCAGAGTCACTTTAATACAAGGGGAGATTGTTGTTATGGGACCTTTCATCAACTTCTTTGTATCCTAGTGGTATTGTCTGTGGGAGAAAGACGACCATGCTATTACACATTCATGCACAATCGTCATGTAATGTCTGTATTCCTACTGTAGCAGCATGGTGTAGAATATGAGATGCGTCACAGACACACTTTAGCTAGCTACCTACAACACACAGGTATAGTTACTCCAAGACTAATATGAGTCAAAAAACCAAAGTCATTCCGCCATCATCAACAAAACATTTATCCAGTTTTGCTGCTAATGAGAGGCACTGATACTAGCTAGGCTAGTTAGCTAGCTGTGTATTTGCTATACCTAATATATTATGTAGTCTAATGTTATAGTTAGTTAGCTAGCTAGTTAACTATAACGTTAGACTACACTATATATGATGTATAGCAAATACACAGCTAGCTAGCTAAACTTGGCTAGTTTGCCTTTTAGTGGTACTAGCAAGCCCCGTTATGGTCGAATCGATCACCACATTTTATTGTACTGAACAACACTGCCTTGTGTAAAAAGAGAGCTTATAACTAGCTAACTTCCGACCGCAAAACAACTTACTTGTTTGTCATTTGCCCCCTGACTCCTGACATTTTTATTTGCCAAGCTCTTAGAAAAATAATCATCTATTGTAATTATTTAGCAATCTCAGGTAGTGCATGGTAACATAGCTTCCGTGAACCTATAAACTGATTGCAGGAATGTCCAACAAAGCTGTTGCCAGAGAATTTCATGTTAATTTCTCTACCATAAGCTGACTGCAAAGTCATTTTAGAGAATTTGGCAGTACGTCCAACCGGCCTCACAAACGCAGACCACGTGTATAGCATCGTGTGGACGAGCGGTTTGCTGATGCCAACATTGTGAACAGAGTGCCCCATGGCGGGGTTATGGAATGGGCAGGCATAAGCTACAGACAACGAACACATTGCATTTTATCGATGGCAATTAGAATGCACAGAGATACGGGTACGAGATCCTGAGGCCCATTGTCGTGCCATTCATCTGCCGCCATCACCTCATGTTTCAGCATGATAATGTACTGCCCCATGTCACATAAATCTGTACACAATTCCTGGAAGCTGAAAATGTCCCCGTTCTTCCATGGCCTGCATACTCACCAGACATGTTTGGGACGTTCTGGATCGACATATACGACAGCGTGTTCCAGTTTCTTTTCCAAGTGGTCAAAAGTGGTCTCCTGATGTGGTTTAAGCATTGTTGTGGACTTTTTTTCTCCAATTTTGTTGTTCTATTAAAAAAAGTGTGATTTTTGAGAGACTTATTCAGTTGGAAGACCAATATGGGATTGATCATTGTTGGTCATTCAGAGTGTAAGTCACTGTTTGACATAGAATGTTTACACAGGGCACCTTTCTTTCACCAGGGGATTTTTTGTGCAAAATTCGAGTATACCCACTTCTCTACAGCCGACCCTAATTACAGACCAAACTTCCCCCATCAAATGCTTTCTTCTTCATAGAAGCTACCAGTCGGTTACTGCTTTGGCGACCCTTGCATAATACCCACACCCAACTGAAGGGCCAATTTAATGCTTCGCTGCTCAAGGAACAAAATAAATGCTGTGCAATATAAATTACAGCCAAGCAGGCAGATACTTTTTGGAGCATCTCATCTGAAACCTGGAGAGCCTCTGCCATCGCCTCAGAACTAACATGAAACCACATGGCAGGGAGCCATGGTCAGGGTGTCAGATTTCACATGGTGGGCCACCACGAGGCCAGGAGAGGGACTGAGTTCACCCCTCCGGTGTGTTTGGATAGCCTACAGTGGGTCAGTGACTCAGAGGCAGGCAGTCCAAAAATACACCACTTCTTTATTACAAAGAAACAGTACAGTATTACTATCATGTCTCAATATCTTTCTTTCTCTCTTTCTCTCTAATGGCAGCCTACCTGTACCAAACCTGGGACAATCTCTTCTCAAATGATTTTGCCTTTATTTGTTAGCTAACACAAAAAATTAGTTTTTTTGTTGTTGCACAAATTGGAAAATATTTATCTGCGCAAGGTTAATTGCATGTGTGCCGTTGGTCCTGTGAGAATTATTTGACAGAGCAGTTGAGGAGAAAATCCCCACGCCAGTATGCCCCCAGGATCTGGGTTGAGAAGGGTTGAGCTCAAGCAGAACCTGCCATGGCCTTTAGATTGAAACAATGTCCCAGGGAGTTTACACCCATTAAGTACAGCGCACACGGTTCCTTTCTGTGTGTATGTGTGATTGAACATGTGTGTCGGTGTTGGTGTGTGTGTTTCTCACCCATCGCGCTTGGAGAATCCAATTTCTTACACGGAACAGGCCACAGAGAGTGTTGCTGTTGTCTGAGTAGACTGAGCTTGTGTGTGTGTGTGCCATAGGGCATTGGTAAAAACTACTGCACCATGGGTTGCCATTTCAGACGCAGCCTGATGTCTGCCATGCCTAGAAGCAGCCTTGACTATGTAATCCCATTTACCCTCCAAACGGGTATACTTCCAGCCTGAAGTGTACCACTGTGTACACACATACACACACAACACACAACACACAACACACACACACACAGCACTGGGAGGCAACACCAGATGCCAGAGAGGAAATTGGAAAAGACACTTCCGACCTGACAATTACATAGCAAAGGCCACTTTCTTTTAGGCTATGAATGGATGTCTGAAAACGTTGCTTTCATATCTGATTTGCGGATGCTGGGTACACAAACAAAGTGGAAATCTTTAGTTATTACAAAGCCCATTGACATGACAAGGGCATCTCCCACGGCAGCCACACAATTAAACTCTCGTTATTTCTCTCTCACTATTTTTGTCCACTATTTTTCTTCGCCTACATACACTACCATTCAAAAGTTTTGGGTCACTTAGAAAGTTCCTTGTTATCCATGAAAACATACATGAAATGAGTTGCAACATGAAAAGGAAATATAGTAAAGACGTTGACAAGATTATAAATAATGATTTTTTAAATAAATAATAATTGTGTCTTTCAAACTTTCCATATGCAGCAATTACAGTCTTGCAGACCTCTGGCAGTCTAGTTGTCAATTTGTTGAGGTAATCTGAAGAGATTTCACCCCATGCTTCCTGAAGCACCTCCCACAAGTTGGATTGGCTTGATGGGCACTTCTTACGTACCATACGGTCAAGCTGCTCCCACAACAGTTTAATAGGGTTGAGATCCGGTGACTGTGCTGGCCACTCCATTACAGACAGAATACCAGCTGACTGCTTCTTCCCTAAATAGTTCTTGCATAGTTTGGAGATGTGCTTTGGGTCATTGTCCTGTTGTAGAAGGAAATTGGCACCAATTAAGCGCCTTCCACGAGGTATGGCATGGTGTTGCAAAATGGATTGATAGCCTTCCTTCTTCAAGATCCCTTTTACCCTGTACAAATCTCTCAATTTACCATCACCAAAGCACCCCCAGACCATCACATTGCCTCCACCATGCTTGACAGATGGCGTCAAGCACTCCTCCAGCATCTTATAATTTTTATCTGCGCCTCACGCATGTTCTTCTTTGTGATCCGAACACCTCAAACTTAGATTTGTCTGCCCATAACACTTTTTTCCAATAGTCTTGCCCATCTTAATCTTTCCTTTTTATTGGCCAGTCTGAGATATGGCTTTTTCTTTGCAACTCTGCCTAGAAGGCCAACATTGTTGAGACTGGTGGTATTTAATGAAGCTGTCAGTTGAAGACTTGTGAGGCGTCTGTTTCTCAAACTAGACACTCTAATGTACTTGTCCTCTTGCTCAGTTGTGCACCGGGGCCTCCCACTCTTCCTTCTATTCTGGCTAGAGCCAGTTTGCGCTGTCCTGTGAAGGGTGTAGTACACAGCACTGTACGGGATCTTCAGTTTCTTGGCAATTTCTCGCATGGAATAGCCTTCATTTCTCAGATCAAGAATAGACTGACGAGATTCAGAAGAAAGGTCTTTGTTTCTGGCCATTTTGAACCTGTAATCGAACCCACAAATGCTGATGCTCCAGATACTCAACTAGTCTCAAGAAGGTTAGTTTTATTGCTTCTTTTATCAGGACAACAGTTTTTTTTAGCTGTGCTAACATAATTGCAAAATGGTTTTCTAATGATCAATTAGCCTTTTAAAATGATAAACTTGGATTAGCTAACACAACGTGTGTCACGCCCTGGTCAAAGTATTTTGTGTTTATCTTTATGTATTTGGTCAGGCCAGGGTGTGGCATGGGGTTTTTGTAATTGTGGTGTGTTTGTCTTGGGGTTTTGGTGGTGGTATTGGGATTGTAGCTTAGTGGGTTGTCTGGCAAGGTCTATGGCTGTCTGGAGTGGTTCTCAATCAGAGGCAGGTGCTTATCGTTGTCTCTGATTGGGAACCATATTTAGGCAGCCATATTCTTTGAGTTTGTCGTGGGTGATTGTCCTTAGTGTCCTATGTGTACTCGTTGTTAGTTTGCACCAGATAGGCTGTTTCGGTTTCGTTTATTGTTTTTGTAAGTTCGTGTTTCTTTGTTATATTAAACATGGATCGCAATCGACACGCTGCAGTTTGGTCCGACTCTCCTTCATCACCACTAGAAAACCGTTACAGAATCACCCACCACCAACGGACCAAGCAGCGTGTTAACAGGCAGGAACCACAGGAGAGGCAACAGAGGCAGCAGCAGCAGGAGCAGCAGCAGCTGCAGTGGGAGAGGCTGCACCACCTGGAGAAATGGACATGGGAGGAAGAACTGGACGGTAAAGGACCCTGGGCTCAGCCTGGAGAATATCGCCGCCCCAAGGAAGAACTGGAGGCGGCGAAAGCTGAGAGGCGCAGATATGAGGAGGCAGCACGGCGTAGCGGATGGAAGCCTGAGAATCAGCCCCAAAAATTTCTTGGGGGGCTCAGGGAGAGTGTGGCAGAGTCAGGAGTCAGACCTGAGCCAACTCTCCCTGTTTATCGTGAGGAGCCAAGGAGGAGACCAGAACCAGAGACTGTGAAGGAGTTAATGGGGAAATTGGAGGAGAGAGAAATGAGGGAGTTGCTGTGTTGGTGCTTTTTGCATGGAATTCGCCCGACGGAACGTGTTGGGGATTTGATGGCACCTGGGTTAGCGCTCCATACTCGTCCTGAGGTGCGTGTTAGTCGGCTGGTGAAGTTGGTGCCAGCCTCACGCACCAGGCCTCCTGTGCACATCCCTAGCCTTGCACATCCTGTGCCAACACTGCTCTCAAGATCTCCAGTACGCCTTCACGGTCTAGCCCATCCTGTGCCACCTCCACACTCCAGTCCTCCGGTAGCAGCTCCCCGCACCAGGCTTCCTGTGCGTGTCCTCGATCCAGTACCACCAGTTCCAGCACCACGCACCAGGCCTTCAGTGTGCCTCGCCTGTTCAGCGCAGCCAGCGCTTTTCTCCTCTCCTGCACTGCTGGAGTCTCCCGCCTGTTTAGCGCAGCCAGAGCCTTCCTCCTCTACAGCGCTGCCGGAGCCTCCCGCCTGTTCAGCGCAGCCAGAGCCTTTCTCCTCTACAGCGCTGCCGGAGCCTCCCGCCTGTTCAGCGCAGCCAGAGCCTTCCTCCTCTACAGCGCTGCCGGAGCCTCCCGCCTGTTTAGCGCAGCCAGAGCCTTTCTCCTCTCCTGCGCTGCCGGAGTCTCACGCCTATCTAGCGCTGTTAGAGCTTTCCTCATCTCCAGCGCTGCCGGAGTCTCCCGCCTGTTTAGCGCAGCCAGAGCCTTCCTCCGACACAGCGCTGCAGGAGTCTCCCGCCTGTTCAGCGCAGCCAGAGCTGCCAGTCTGCATGAAGCAGCCAGAGCTGTCAGTCTGCATGGAGCAGTCAGAGCTGTCAGTCTGCATGGAGCAGCCAGAGCTGTCAGTCTACATGAAGCAGCCCGAGCTGCCAGTCTGCATGAAGCAGCCAGTCTACATGGAGCAGCCAGAGCTGTCAGTCTACATGAAGCAGCCCGAGCTGCCAGTCTGCATGAAGCAGCCAGTCTACATGGAGCAGCCAGAGCTGTCAGTCCGCATGGAGCAGCCAGAGCTGTCAGTCTGCATGGAGCAGCCAGAGCTGTCAGTCTGCATGGAGCAGCCAGAGCTGTCAGTCCGCATGGAGCAGCCAGAGCTGTCAGTCTACATGAAGCAGCCCGAGCTGCCAGTCTGCATGAAGCAGCCAGTCTACATAGAGCAGCCAGAGCTGCCAGTCTGCATGAAGCAGCCAGAGCTGTCAGTCTGCATGGAGCAGTCAGAGCTGTCAGTCTGCATGGAGGAGCCAGAGCTGTCAGTCTACATGAAGCAGCCCGAGCTGCCAGTCTGCATGAAGCAGTCAGTCTACATGGAGCAGCCAGAGCTGTCAGTCCGCATGGAGCAGCCAGAGCTGTCAGTCTACATGAAGCAGCCCGAGCTGCCAGTCTGCATGAAGCAGCCAGTCTACATGGAGCAGCCAGAGCTGTCAGTCTGCATGAAGCAGCCAGAGATGTCAGTCTGCATGGAGCAGCCAGTCTGCATGGAGCAGCCAGTCTGCACGGAGCTGTCAGTCTGCACGGAGCTGTCAGTCTGCACGGAGCTGTCAGTCTGTAAGGAGCTGCCAGTCTGCAAGGAGCTGCCAGTCTGCAAGGAGCTGCCAGTCAGCACGGAGCCGCCAGAGCGGTCAGTCTGTAAGAAGCCGCCAGAGCTGTCAGCCTATATGGAGCAGCTAGTGCCGCCAGTCTGCCCAGCGCCGCCAGTGCCCCCAGTCTGCCCAGCATCGCCAGTCTGCCCAGCGCCATCAGTCTGCCCAGCATCGCCAGTCTGCCCAGCATCGCCAGTCTGCCCAGCATCGCCAGTCTGCCCAGCATCGCCAGTCTGCCCAGCACCGCCAGTCTGCCCAGCGTCGTCAGTCTGCCCAGCACCGCCAGTCTGCCCAGCACCGCCAGTCTGCCCAGCGTCGCCAGTCTGCCAGACTCTTCCAGATCTGCCAGTCAGCCAGACTCTTCCAGATCTGCCAGTCAGCCAGACTCTTCCAGATCTGCCAGTCAACCAGACTCTTCCAGATCTGCCAGTCAACCAGACTCTTCCAGATCTGCCAGTCAACCAGACTCTTCCAGATCTGCCAGTCAACCAGACTCTTCCAGATCTGCCAGTCAACCAGACTCTTCCAGATCTGCCAGTCAACCAGACTCTTCCAGATCTGCCAGTCAACCAGACTCTTCCAGATCTGCCAGTCAGCCAGGATCTGCCAGTCAGCCAGGATCTGCTGAAACCACCAGCCAGCCAGGAGCTGGTAGATCTATCTACCTGCCTGAGCTTCCTCTCACTCCTGAGCTTCCTCTCACTCCTGAGCTTCCTCTCACTCCTGAGCTTCCTCTCACTCCTGAGCTTCCTCTCACTCCTGAGCTTCCTCTCACTCCTGAGCTTTCTCTCACTCCTGAGCTTTCTCTCACTCCTGAGCTTTCTCTCACTCCCGAGCTTCCCCTCAGTCCCGAGCTGCCTCGGTCCCGAGCTGTCCTTCAGTCCCGATCTGTTCCTCAGTCCAGTGGGGTTCTGGGTGAGGACTACTAGGCCATGGTCGGCGGCGAGGGTGGACTATCCAGGGACGAAGGGAGAGGGGACTAAGACATTAAAGGAGTGGGGTCCACGTCCCGCCGCCGGAGCCGCCACCATGGACAGACGCCCACCCGGACCCTCCCTATTGTTTTGAGGTGCGTTCGGGAGTCCGCACCTTAGGGGGTTCTGTCACGCCCTGGTCAAAGTATTTTGTGTTTATCTTTATGTATTTGGTCAGGCCAGGGTGTGGCATGGGGTTTTTGTAATTGTGGTGTGTTTGTCTTGGGGTTTTGGTGGTGGTATTGGGATTGTAGCTTAGTGGGTTGTCTGGCAAGGTCTATGGCTGTCTGGAGTGGTTCTCAATCAGAGGCAGGTGCTTATCGTTGTCTCTGATTGGGAACCATATTTAGGCAGCCATATTCTTTGAGTTTGTCGTGGGTGATTGTCCTTAGTGTCCTATGTGTACTCGTTGTTAGTTTGCACCAGATAGGCTGTTTCGGTTTCGTTTATTGTTTTTTGTAAGTTCGTGTTTCTTTGTTATATTAAACATGGATCGCAATCGACACGCTGCAGTTTGGTCCGACTCTCCTTCATCACCACTAGAAAACCGTTACAACGTGCCATTGGAACACAGGAGTAATGGTTGCTGATAATGGGCCTCTGTACGCCTATGTAGATATTCCTTTTTTTTAAATGCAGTTTCAAGCTACAATAGTCATTTACAACATTAACAATGTCTACACTGTATTTCTGATCAATTTGATGTTATTTTAATGGCCCAAAAAAATAGCTTTTCTTTCAAAAAGTGACCTTAAACTTTTGAACAGTAGTGTACTAGTGATGATGGTGGGTAGCCTGCATAAAGCAGCACTTCAGACAGTACCCCCATACCTACTTACTGAAACCTACTGAACATTCCTCCAACATGCTCCAAAGGTAATGTTATAGGCTCATTGCCCATTTTACTATTGTCAGGTTCTATTGTATCTATTCTATTGTAACACCCAGTAGCACCTCTGATTGTGTTTATTGTTGTCGTGTGTCCGTGTCCGTGTGTGTGTGTTTGTGTGTGTTTGTTTGTTTGGTGTGTGGGCGTCCGTGCATGTGCAGGAATTTGTTGTGTTTGTGAGACTGCATCGGGCTTTGTCTCTAAGTGCTGAGTGTATTTACCCTAGGTCTTTCCAGGGCTATGCTTTGGTGCACCCTGTGAAACATGGATGAATTCAATTACATGGTGGCTGAGACTCCCTGACAAGAGCTCACTCTTGTTTCAATCACCCCGCAGCTGGATATCGGGAGGCGGAAAAGTGGCGGCCCAGAAGAGACCCTGGATGTGTCCCAAATGGCTACTTTTGACCAAGGCCCATAGGTCTCTGGTGAACTGTGTAAGGAATAGGGTGGCACTTGGTCCGTAGAAAAGGAACCCGCTGGAGCAGAAGGCTACTCAATCACCCCCATCAGCAGCTCAGGTCTTCAGCGGCAGCCCATACAAAAAAAATAATACATTTAAAATATATTTTTAGAATACATAAAAAATATTTAAAAATTGGCTAAATAATGTCGACATTTTTTTTATTTTAATACAAAATCAATTCCAATATATATTATAGAATGTATTTAAAATGTATATATAAATGTATGTACAATTTATATCACAATATATTTTAAATGCATCGGAAAATGTATTAAATCTATTTCAAAATATATTCTTAAAGAATGTATTTTCGGATATATTTATCGATACACACTCACCGGTCAGTTAATTAGGTACACCCTATATATGAAAATGGATTGCTCCTACAGAAAGTTATTCACGTGGACATAGCTTGCTATATAAAACAGGCAGACAGGAATTGAGGCATTCAGTTACTGTTCGATTCAAAATTAGAATAGGAAAAACTAGTGACTTAAGCAACTTTGAGCATAGTATTATCATCAATGCTAGGCGCGCTGGATACAGTATCTCAGAAACGGCCGACTTCCTAGGCTTTTCACGCGCCACAGGGTCTAGGGATTACCGAGAATAGTGCGAGAAACACCCTTTGTCTTAATGACAGCTTTGCACACTCTTGGCATTCTCTCAACCAGCTTCACCTGGAATGCTTTTCCAACAGTCTTGAAGGAGTTCCACATATGCTGAGCACTTGTTGACTTATTTTCCTTCACTCTGCAGTCCAACTCATCCCAAACCAACTCAATTGGGTTGAAATCGGGTGATTGTGGAGGCCAGGTCATCTGATGCAGCACTCCATCACTCTCCTTCTTGGTCAAATAGCCATTACACAGCCTGGAGGTGTGTTCGGTCATTGTCCTGTTGAAGAACAAATGATAGTCCCACTAAGCGCAAACCAGATGGGATGGCGTATCGCTGTAGAATGCTGTGGTAGCCATGCTGGTTAAGTGTACTTTGAATTCTAAATAAGTCACAGACAGTGTCACCAGCAAAGCACGCCCACACCATCACACCTCTTCCTACATGCTTACAGTGGGAACTACACATGTTTTGGTAATCCGTTCACCTACTCTGCGTCTCACAAAAACACTGCGGTTGGAATCAAAATTCTCAAATTTGGACTCATCAGACCAACGGACAGATTTCCACCAGTCTAATGTCCTTTGCTTGTGTTTCTTGGCCCATGCAAGTCTCTTCTTCTTATTGGTGTCCTTTAGTAGTGGTTTCTTTGCAGCAGTTCGACCATGAAGGCCTGATTCACACAGTCTCCTCTGAACAGCTGATGTTAAGATGTGTCTGTTACTTGAACTCTGTGAAGCATTTATTTGGGCTGCAAATTCTGAGGCTGGTAACTCGAATGAACTTACCCTCTGCAGCAGAGGTAACACTGGTTCCACCTTTCCTTTCCTATCCTCATGAGATCCAGTTTCATCATAGCTCTTGATGGTTTTTGTGAATGCACTTCAAGAAACTTTCAAAGTTCTTGAAATGTTCCGTATTGACTGACCTTCGTGTCTTAAAGTAATGATGGACCGCCTTTTCTCTTTGCTAATTTGAGCTGTTCTTGCCATATTGGGTAAAAGACCGAGTCTATATTATGGCAAGAACAGCCATAATATGGACTCGGTCTTTTACCAAATATGGCTATCTTCTGTGTACCACTCCTACCTTGTCACAACACAACTGATTGGCTCAAACGCATTAAGAAAGAAAGAAATTCCACAACTTAACTTTTAAGAAGGCACACCTGTTAATTTAAATGCATTCCAGGTGACTACCTCATGAAGCTGGTTGAGAGAATGCCAAGACGGTGCAAAGCTGTCATCAAGGCAAAGGGTGACTACTTTGAAGAATCTCAAATATAAAATATATTTAGATTTGTTTAACACTTTTTTAGTTACTACATGATTCCATATGTGTTATTTCATAGTTTTGATGTCTTCACTATTATTCTGCAATGTAGAAAATAGTAAAAATAAAGAAAAACCCTGGAATGAGTAGGTGTGTCCAAACTTTTGACTGGTAATGTACATTTTTGAACAAGAAAACAGTAAACATGTCGCCCCCCACGAATGATGAGGCCCATTGTCATGCCATTCATCCGCCGCCATCAACTCATATTTCAGCATGATAATGCACAGCCCTGTGTCGAAAGAATCTGTACACAATTCCTGGAAGATTAAAATGTCCCAGTTCTTCCATGGCCTGCATACTCACCAGATATGTCACCCATTGACAATATTTGGGATGCTCTGGATGTTCGACAGCGTGTTCCAGTTCCCACCAATATCCGGCAACTTCGCACAGCCATTGAAGAGGAGTGGGACAACATTCCACAGGCAACAATTAACAACCTGATCAACTCTATGCGAAGGACACATGTCGCGCTGCATGAGGAAAATGGTGGTCACACCAGATACAGTGTACGTTAATATTGTGGAGTAACTAGTAATTAATATTGTGGAGTAACTAGTAACCGTTGATCCATCCTCAGTTTTCTCCTATCACAGCCATTAAATTCTCTAACTGTTTTAAAGTCACCATTGGCCTCATGGTGACATCCCTGAGCGGTTACCTTCCTCTCCAGCAACTGAGTTAGGAAGGACGCCTGTATCTTTGTAGTGACTGGGTGTGTTGATACACCATCCAAAGTGTAATTAATAATGTCACCATGCTTAAAGGGATATTCAATGTCTGCTTTTTTTTTTACCCATCTACCAATAGGTGCCCTTCCTTTGCGAGGCATTGGAAAACCTCCCTAGCCTTTGTGGTTGAATCTTTGTTTGAAATTCAGTGCTCGACTGAGGGACCTTAAAAGTATCTGTATCTGTGGGGTACAGAGATGAGGTACTCATTAAAAAATCATGTTAAACACTATTATGGCACACAGAGTGAGTCCATGCAACTTATTATGTGACTTGTTCAGCAAATGTTTACTCCTGAACTTATTTATACTTGTCATAACAAAGGGGTTGAATACTTACTGACTCAAGACATTTCAGCTTTTCATTTTTAAATCATTTGTAAAAAAATTCATAAAACATAATTCCACTTTGACATTATGGGGTATTGTGCGTAGGCCAGTGACATATATTTACTGCCTGGTATAGCAACTACTCGGCATCTGACCGTAAGGCGCTACAGAGGGTAATGCGTATGGCCCAGTTCATCACTTCAAGGTCAAGCTTCCTGAAATCCAGGACGTATATAGTAGGTGGTGTCAGAGGAAGGCCCAAAAAAATTGTCAAAGACTCCAGTCACCCAAGTCATAGACTGTTCTCTCTGCTTACCGGCAAGCGGAACCAGAGCGCCAAGTCTAGGACCAAAAGGCTCCTCAACAGCTTCTACCCCCAAGCCATGAGACAGCTGAACAACTAAACGAATCAAACGGCCACCCGGATTATTTACATTGACCACCCCCCCTGTATATTATCTATGCATAGTCACTTTACAAATTACCTCGACTATCCTGTACCCCGCACATTGACTCGGTACCGGTACCCCCTGTATATAGCCTCCACATTGACTCTGTACTGGTACCTCCTGTATATAGCCTCCACATTGACTCGGTACTGGTACTCCCTGTATATAGCCTCCATATTGACTCGGTACTGGTACCCCCTGTATATAGCCTCCACATTGACTCTGTACTGGTACCTCCTGTATATAGCCCCACATTGACTCGGTACTGGTACCCCCTCTATATAGCCTCCACATTGACTTGGTACTGGTACCCCCTGATATAGCCTCCACATTGACTCGGTACCGGTACCTCCTGTATATAGCCTCCACATTGACTCTGTACCGGTACCCCCTGTATATAGCCTCCACATTGACTCGGTACCGGTACCTCCTGTATATAGCCTCCACATTGACTCGGTACCGGCACCTCCTGTATATAGCCTCCACATTGACTCGGTACCGTAATACCCTGTATATAACCTCCACATTGACTCGGTATCGTAATACCCTGTATATAACCTCCACATTGACTCGGTACCGGTACCTCCTGTATATAGCCTCCACATTGACTCGGTACCGGTACCTCCTGTATATAGCCTCCACATTGACTCGGTACCGGTACCTCCTGTATATGGCCTCCACATTGACTCGGTACCGGTACCTCCTGTATATAGCCTCCACATTGACTCTGTACTGGTACCCCCTGTATATAGCCTCATTATTGTTATGTACATTTATTGTGTTACTTTTTGATTGATGAGATTTTTAAAACTTTATTTAGTAAATATTTTATTAACTTTATATCTTGAACTGCATTGTTGGTTAAGGGTTTGTAAGTAAGAATTTCACGGTAAGGTTTACACCTGTTGTATTCGGCGCATGTGACTAATTTGATTTGATTTGACTGTAACGCCATATAATACCACTCATTGGAAGCACAAGACCTAGACCTACACTTTGACATATTGTGGAGCGTTGTACGATGTACAGTTTCATTATTTAATTAAGCTGAAGAGATGCACTTACTATCGTCTTTTTTTTCTTTATTACTAAAATTAGGTGAAATCAACAAGAAAAATGCCTAAAGAGTAATTTAAGAAGTCCAATTATGAACCACTTTGGCCACCCTGTAGAATAGATGTCGTAGCCACGCATTTCTGCAATATTGTTTGGCATTACATGCATATGAGCAAATATATCTGTCACACCCTGATCTGTTTCACCTTATCCTGTTATTGTCTCCACCCCCTCCAGGTGTCACTTATTTATCCCTGTGTATTTATCCCTGTGCTTCCTGTCTCTCTGTGCCAGTTCGTCTTGTATGTTTCCAAGTTAACCAGCGTTTTTCCCATTTTCCTGCTTTTTGCATTCTTTTTTATAGTCCTCCCGGTTTTAACCCTTGCCTGTTTCTGGACTTTGTACCCGCCTGCCTGACCATTCCGCCTGCCTTGACCATGAGCCTGTCTGCCACTCTGTACCTCCTGGACTCTGTACCCGCCTGCCTGACCATTCTGCTGCCTTGACCACGAGCCTGTCTGCCACTCTGCACCTCCTGGACTCTGATCTGGTTTTGACCTTTTTGCCTGTCCACTACCATTCTCTTGCCTACCCCTTTGGATTAATAAACAATGTAAGACTCCAACCATCTGCCTCCTGTGTCTGCATTTGGGTCTCGCCTTGTGCCCTTTATAATATCTACATGTACTTGAAATACATTTTATGTGAAGTTAAACCTGTGGAAATGCATTTTCTTTTCGTTTGGGAGCACACAGTTAGACTATGCCTTGACATCCCAATAGAGAACAGAGAAATGGCATATGAATAGTAGAGAAACAAAGGGATGTATAGGAGTTGTTGATACTTTTTCAAGGAGTTTCTAGATTTCTTGAAGTTTCTTATGAGTTTATTTTTCCCCTGACACATTGGTGCGGCTGGCTTCCGGGTTAAGCAGCTGTTAAAAATGAGGTTTGGCAGGTCATGTTTCGGAGGACGCATGACTTGACCTTCGCCGAGCCCGTTGGGGAGATGCAGAGAAGCAATTGGATATCATGAAAAAGGGGGTAAAAAAAAAATACAGTGAACGTGAAGAACCTGGCATTGGTTTTATATCAAAGGCAAAAACCTCAGAGAGCGATACTTCAGAGACTGATGTAACTGGCATCATTATTGTGTTATGTGTACAGTCTGCACAAGTACACTCTCATTGTGTGCTTTTTGGGCTGAATCGTGTCACCGCACTTCACACTGATGCCACTTCACTACACTGATGCCACTACTCTCTCAGGGCCTTACTGCCAGTACACTGGCCCTGTGTGGATGAAGCTTTTCTAGGCTAATAAAACAAACGCCATCAATCATCATGATTGCCAGGCGTTTCATTGGGTTCATCATTTCCCCATGAAAAAAAGCCTGGGTCTATATCCGTTGAGCTGTAGAGATAATTTAAGGCAGTAATCAGCCATTTTATGACTTGACGTAGATAACTAATGAGCAGGGCTGGTGATAGTAGGGATGGGAGGGCATCACATGGGGAAACGGGGGGACAGAGCTGGGTTCAAATACTATTTGAAGCGTTTGCTTTAGTATACCTAGAGTGCCAGATGGGCAGGGTTTACACTTTCGGGACGATTCTATTCGTCCATTAAGCCAGGCAAGCTAACTCAACCAAGCAAATATAAATTATTTTAAATTATTTTAAATAGTATTTGAACCCAGGTCTGAGGGGGAAATCCTGTTAGAGAAGCCCCTCGTACCGTATTTCTGTCTCTCTCGCTGTCTCTCTGTCTAGCCCTCAATCTCGCTCTCTCTCTCTTTCTCGCCAACAGCATCGTATATTTCCCTCTTCCCTCCAGGCTGTGCTGTCTGGAGTGATTGAGTGGTGGCTTGTCCTGGAGGAGGCCACATCATTTAACAGCTGTTCCCTGAGATCCCTGAGGGAAATGTATTTTTATGTGCCCTGTCTGTTACCTATAAGGCCTCTTTCTATTTCAGAAGCAACATTCTGATTCATGGGCGACCCTACTTGGGGACGTTGTGATGATAACACAAACGTGCCACATAAGTCACACGTCGCTAAAAAAAGATAATATTGTCACATACACAGGATTGGTACAGTCAAATGTGCTGTTTTATAGGGTTAGCCACAGTAGTATAGCACTTTGGAGTAAATGAGGGTTAAGGGCCTTGCTCAAGATTATGCCAACAGATTATTCACCTTGGGTCTTCGAACCAGTGACCTTTCGGTTACTGGCCTAACGCTCTAACCACTAGGCTACCTGCCACCCTGAAGAGGGCAGAGGAGCGACAAAGAAATACAGGAGGGAATTAAGTCAAGCTCGCAGGGTAACAGAATAGGCCGATTATTTTGCAGCATAGGGGTGCGCGGTGCAAAGCCTTCTCAGAACAAAAGACAGTAACAGACAGAAATGTAGGGCAGCAATCCAACTGATCTCAACACATGCCAGTCATCCCTTTTTCAATGTCACTTCAATAACAGACCGTCTACCAGTACCTTGTGATCTAAACAAGATTGACTCTCCCACTCAGCTAAAGAAGTCAAGGTTGTTGTCCTAGGTCTCAAGGTAAGGTGACGTCACCTTTTGAGTCGGTCTACTTTGCAAACTACTTCTGCCAAACGTAAGAAAACTAATTGTGATGAAGGCCAAGATGGCTTGATAACATAAATCAGTGTCCTCCTCTTTTAGATATGTGGATATCCAGGCAGTTCTACTCTATACCTCCCTCCATCCATCCATCCCTCCCTCCATTCTCTGTCCATTTATTATCAGTGCTTGGCCCTAGCCACTAGCTGCATATCAGGTCTGGGCAGCGGGCTAATCTCCCGTCCCAGAGCCCCAGCCAGGCTCCAGCAGCAATCAGAGGCCGGCCGGCCGGCACATTACCTCAGCAATACTGTAGTCTGGCACACACAGCAGCCTGCCTTCCTGACCGCCTGTCTGACCGCCATGCCCACAGAAGGAGACGGCTGGCAACGGGCCTGTCTGTAGCTGACACAGCAGCAGCTCGCAGGCCGGGCCCACGACCTGGGTTCAAATAGGGTTTGTTTTCTTTGAAATATTTTTGATTGAGCTTGAATGAGCTGGCCTGGCGTGATGTGGCCAATGGAATAGTCCCCACCCATCTGGCACTAAAGGAAAGCTCAATAAATTACTGAGAGGTTAGACATATGTGTGACTCCCTTTGTTTTTATAGCTTACTGATAACATAAGTAACATTTATTTATTATCAGTGATATTTATTCTTTATCTTATTCATTTTGTATGCAACGTACATAAGAATAGAAAAAAACATACCCTTATCCCACAGTGCATGTATCATGATTAAAGCTGATATAAATGTAAATAACACCGGTTTAAAGGTCTCTTAATTGGCTGGCTGGGAACTTTAGAATACATTTTAAGATTATTCTATTGGTTTTTAAATAAATCCACGATTGTGCACCCAAATACATGTCAGACATGCTTTTAAGTTATATAACCAGTAGTTCCCTCAGGTCCTCTGGCACTGGCCGTTTAACTATCCCAAAGCCTAGGACCAAGAGGCATGGAGAGGCAGCCTTTTAACTATCCCAAAGCCTAGTACCAATAGGCATGGAGAGGCAGCCTTTTAACTATCCCCAAGCCTAGGACCAAGAGGCATGGAGAGGCAGCCTTTTAACTATCCCCAAGCCTAGGACCGAGAGGCATGGAGAGGCAGCCTTTTAACTATCCCAAAGCCTAGGACCAATAGGCATGGAGAGGCAGCCTTTTAACTATCCCCAAGCCTAGGACCAAGAGGCATGGAGGCAGCCTTTTAACTATCCCCAAGCCTAGGACTTTTAACTATCCCCAAGCCTAGGACCAAGAGGCATGGAGAGGCAGCCTTTAACTATCCCTAGGACCAAGCCTAGGACCAAGAGGCATGGAGAGGCAGCCTTTTAACTATCCCAAGCCTAGGACCAAGAGGCATGGAGAGGCAGCCTTTTAACTATCCCAAGCCTAGGACCAAGAGGCATGGAGAGGCAGCCTTTAACTATCCCCAAGCCTAGGACCAAGAGGCATGGAGAGGCAGCCTTTTAACTATCCCCAAGCCTAGGACCAAGAGGCATGGAGAGGCAGCCTTTTAACTATCCCCCCAAGCCTAGGACCAAGAGGCATGGAGAGGCAGCCTTTTAACCTAGGACCAAGAGGCATGGAGAGGCCCATCCCCAAGCCTAGGACCAAGAGGCATGGAGAGGCAGCCTTTTAACTATCCCAAGCCTAGGACCAAGAGGCATGGAGAGGCAGCCTTTTAACTATCCCAAGCCTAGCCTAGGACCAAGAGGCATGGAGAGGCAGCCTTTTAACTATCCCAAGCCTAGGACCATAGAGGCAGAAGCCTAGGGACCACTATCCCCAAGCCTAGGCATGGAGAGAGGCAGCCTTTTAACTATCCCAAGCCTAGGACCAAGAGGCATGGAGAGGCAGCCTTTTAACTATCCCAAAGCCTAGGACCAAGAGGCATGGAGAGGCCTAGGACCAAGGGCATGGAGAGGCAGCCTTTTAACTATCCCAAGCCTAGGACCAAGAGGCATGGAGAGGCAGCCTTTTAACTATCCCAAGCCTAGGACCAAGAGGCATGGAGAGGCATGGAGAGGCAGCCTTTTAACTATCCCAAGCCTAGGACCAAGAGGCATGGAGAGGCAGCCTTTTAACTGTCCCAAGCCTAGGACCAAGAGGCATGGAGAGGCAGCCTTTTAACTATCCCAAGCCTAGGACCAAGAGGCATGGAGAGGCAGCCTTTAGTTACTAAGCCCCCAGCCTCTGGAATAGCCTGCCAGAGAACCTGAGGGGGGACGAAACTGTGGACATATTTAAAAGAGATCTTAAAACACATCTTTTTAACTTTGGTTTTCCTCAGGGTGCTTTTTAGTTGTTAGGTTTGTGTTATTCTTTTGTTTTTTTTATCTTGTGTTTGTTGTGTAGCAAATATTTCTGCTTTTATTTTGATTGTTTATTCTAAAACATGTCCTGTTAAGCACATTGCGTTGCAGTCCATGTTTGAAATGTGCTGTATAAGTAGAGCTTATTTGATTTGATAAATGTACATTAGCTGACTGTAGGATGACCTTATTTCTGTAGATCGATCACAATGTGTCTTTTGGCATATTTTAGCTTTGTTATGCTTAGTATTTTATATGTCTGTCAGAGTTAATCAGTTAATCAGTTAACTCAAGTTCACACTGAAAACATCCAAAATACATCATCTATACAGCTAAAAACATCAATGTTATGATGTCAATGATGTCAACAACAACAAAAATCTGAATTTGCTAACCGCTACAAAATCTAAATCTGGACAAAATCAAGACGTCAATATTCTTGTAATGCTTTCTGTATATTAAATATTAAATTACAGCTCAATTAGAGCAAATTCTCAATTCTCAATCACGATTAATCACAGCAAATCATGCAATTAACTCAATACATATTTTTTGCGTTTGACAGCTCTTGTATTTTAGCACACATATGGAATATGCTTAGCACTTAAAATGTATCTTCTAATTAATTCCATATCTTCATTATTTGTTTATATAATACGGTAACATACAGTACACAGAACATGAACAACAAAAGATAACTATGCTGAAGAGATACAAAGACAAAGGAGCCCACTGTGAATAATGAGTGTATATGCACTATGCAGACAGTGAATTCAGACAGAGAAGCTAATAACATGTTCGTGTTTCTCTTTGGAGTGTGACAACAGCTCAGAAGAAGAATTTGAAGAGAGAGAGAGAGGCTGAAAGTGTTAATGAGACTTATTTTTAAGAAAACGAGCAAGGTGGCGGCCATGATGAATATTCAACAGCTCAGCACCTTGATGAACCAACCACCAAAAAAAAAAAAAAGTGTGTTCTGTGTAAAAAATTTAAAATAAAAGTGTGATGTATTCTTTGTGTCAGTGGGTTCATCTCAATGCCTCCATGTTTCATATACAATGCCTCCCTTGTATATTATAGTCTGTAGGCTAACCCCCCCACATACACACACACACCGCCACCATCGTACACAAATACAAGTCCAACACATTTGATGAATTTATCAACAATTGTTGTTGTTATCGTCTATTTACCCTCAACTCGATCGGACTCTCCATTTAAAAAAAATATCCAAATGTGGACTGATCAAGCAAGATGGCTCACAAGACAAGTTACATGCACTACTACTACGTTGCTAGGCAACAGCGAGTGAGAGAACCTTACTTATTTTCAGGGAAATAACTTCAGTGTCCAAAACAAATAAGATGGGATACACCATGAAACTTGTGAATTAGATGGCATGCCACAAGACAGCAGCATTTCCATCAGCCGACACAACCCAAAAGGACAGTTGTACAGAGACCTAGATTAAGTTTATAAGCCAACGTCTGGAGTACAAAGCATGATCAGTAGATAAAGTTTTCATTGAAAGGGCTTTTTAGTCCAGGATTAATGTGGGCCAGTCCAACTGCTCCAAAGTACCTATCATGAATTCCCTCTTCTATTAGGAATAACTTTCATATACTGTAATAGTATCTATTCAGGAATATAGTAAGTTTATGTGTGTTTACGGTAAACTGTCTCCTACATCCTTGAATCCCTCAGGGATTAGATTCCAGTGTGGTTGGTAGTTGGTATACCAACAAGAAGCAAGACATCATTTTCTTTTAATTTGAGCAAATGTACAAAAGATTTTGTATTAGTATTGAGATCTTGAGATGCAAAAATATTTATGCTAACTTAAAACAAACTCTGACATGGTGCCGATAGGTATGGCAGCTCTGCTTCTAGCTCCTAAGCAACTTTGCAGTACTTAATTTTTGTGTGTGTTACTTCTTACATTATTATCCCAGACATTTTTTTGTGTTATTACATACAGCCGGAAATAACCTTTGGATATCAGAGCGGCTGTATCTCACCAGCATTACGACCAGGAATACAACTCTCCCAAATTAGATCCCTTGTTCGTACCCCCCAGGGCAATTGAACTTATTCCAGAAGCTTCTCCAAAACACCGCCGGCGGAGAAGAGGTATTCTGAGTGGACTTCTAGTCTGACTAAGGAAACATGCACACCATCCACTGCTTCCGAGTATATTACTCACTAATGTTCAGTCTCTGGATAATAAAGTAGACGAGCTCAGAGCGAGGATCTCCTTCCAGAGAGACATCAGGGATTGTAACATACTCTTTCATGGAAACATGGCTCTCTCTGGATATACTGTCCCTGTTCTATACAGCCATCTGGGATCTCAATACATCGCGCAGACAGGAATAAAGAACTCTCTGGGAAAAAGAAAGGCGGGGAAGTATATTTCATGATTAACTATTCATGGTGTGATTGTGATAACATACAGAAACTCAAGTCCTTTTGTTCACCCGACCTAGAATACCTCACAATCAAATACCGACCGTATTACCTCCCAAAAGAATTCTCTTCAGTTATCGTCACAGCTGTGTATATTCCCACTCAAACCGATACCACGACCACCCTCAAAGAACTACACTGGACTTTATGCAAACTGTAAACCACATATCCTGAGGCGCATTTATTGTTGCTGAGGATTTTAACATAGCAAATTTGAGAAAAATGCTACCGATGTTCTACCAACACATTGACTGTAGTACTCGCGCTGGTAAAACATTGGAAAACTGCTACTCAACTTTCGAAATGACTACAAGGCCCTCCCTCGCCCACCCTTCAGCAAATTTGATCATGACTCCATTTTGTTCCCCCCTTCCTATAGGCAGAAATTCAAACAGGAAGTACCTGTGCAAAGGTCTATTCAATGCTGGTCTGGCCAATCTGAATCCATGATTCAAGATTGTTTTGATCACGTGGACTGGAATATGTTCCGGGTAGCCTCTGAGAATAACATCGACAAATATACACTGGTACGGTGACTGAGTTCATCAGGAAGTGTATTGGGAGATGTTGTACCCACTGTGACTATTAAAACCTACCCAAACCAAAAACTGTGGATAGATGGCAGCATTTGCGCAAAACTGAAAGCACGAACCACTGCATTTAACCATGGCAAGGTGACTGGGAATATGGCCGAATACAAACAGTGTAGTTTTTCCCTCCGTAAGCTAATCAAACAGGCAAAACGTTAGTACAGAGACAAAGTGGAGTCCCAAATCAACAGCTCAGACACGAGACGTATGTGGCAGGGTCTACAGACAATCATGGACTACAAAGGGAAAACCAGCTACGTCACGGACACCGACCTCTTGCTTCCGGACAAGCTAAACACCTTCTTTGTTTGCTTTGAGGATAACACAGTGCCACTGACGCGGACCACTACCAAGGACTGTGGGTCCCCCCTCCGCTCTGAGGACGGCGCAGTTTGATTTGAATACAGAAAGACGGGGCTCATTAAATTGGGTTAACTTTATTAATCATGTTTACAATTAGGCTTGGGCGATATACCGTTTCAACCGTATAATGGGGTATTTTGAAATACCAACGGTATGATTTTCAATACCGTTTTCAACACCTGCTGTGTGGTACGCCACTGCGTGGTACGCAACTGATTGCTACGCCACTGCCACTATAAGTTAAGTATAACTATAAGAAATCTAAGAGGTGTCAAATAAATTATATCCAGCTCAGGGTTCCAGCTATGCATTTGTTTTGCTAACTTGCTAGCTAAGCGGCTAGATGTCAAGATCAATTCCCTCCTGGATCAAGATCCTTGTTCCCAAAATTGTGCATTGTTGTTTTTTTAAATAGCGCCCCTTGTGTAAAACTGTATACCCCAGTATGGTACAGAAACGGTATGACGGTATGAACATCTTGATACCACCTGACCCTATTTGCAATGCATTTCATGTTAAAATATAATGAACAATATTTTTAAACAAACACCCTCAGAAAACTTCTCAACAATAAAACTTACACTTAATGCAGAACAGAATCATAAGTAGGTCTCCAGACCGAAGACGTCTGGATTTACTAATTAAACGAGACAAGATGAGAAAAACTCCACCAGCTCGCTCCGACGGGAAATAAAACAGTTTTGCCCATATTTGCTTTGTTATTTAGCATGAACAGCTCATATTAATTACTCTCTCTTGTTTCCTTAATTAACTTGATTCATTACTTTGGCTGTAAACACATTAGTCAAATGAAGAGTCTCTGAGCACACCTGGCTTTGCTTTCTTTCTTTTCTTGCTGTGTTGCTGTGTGTGTCTTTCTTCTCGTTGCTTTCTAATAAGTAAGTAAGCATTTCACTGTTAGTCTACACCTGTTGTTTACGAAGCATGTGACAAGTACAATTTTATTTGATTATGCTGCTGGTTGGCAGAATATTAAAGAAACAACATTTTTTTTACGGGATGCTGGAGTAGAAGGCTACCTTCCTCCCCTCTAACTCCGCCGTCCTCTTCCTCCTCTAGAAATAGAGTAGAGATTGTGATAGCTGCCTACCTTTCTCCCCTCTCTCCCCACCCTCCTCCTTCTCTAGCCATAGAGTTGACCTCTCTTTTCCTCCTCTTCCTCCTCCTCTAGCAATAGCTGCCTGACCGCCAAGGAAGACTTAATGTATAAGATTTGTCAATGTCAATTTCCTAGCTAATCTCTCAGGTCCACCTCAGCGCTAGGCTAGTTAGCTCCCACCTACCTAACACCCATTCATTCTGCTCAGCGCCTGCATTCTCAGAGTACACTCCATACCAGAGACAAAATAACTGAGTTCCATGGCCATGGTTTAAAGAATGAGATTGAAGTAAGTATGTGTCTATCTATACAGCCTGACCCTGGGGGCCATACAATGAAGATGGTTACCACATTCCTGTGACAGTACACTGTAGCCTTACTCTGAAGCAGGGATAGGCAACTGGCGGCCCAGTTGCCCATCCCTGGGGGTCTCAACTTACTGTTGCGAGGTAGAATAGCAGAATACACAATGTCAAGAAAAATTGGTTAGATTGGTAAATGAGTCTAGCAGCCAGCTATCTAAACATGTAGTAATCGAGGTCAAATTAAAGCCCGGGAGGCCCCTATTCATTTTGTTAGTCAGTCTCACTCAGATATCATCTTAAAAACTACAAACACTTTTCTCCACCATATGGCAAAATGTGTAGAATTGCACAAAACACCAAAAAATATAAATTTGCCTGAACTTAGTTATAAAATTGCCAAATCTTCTCTCTGCCCCATGGCAAACTCTATTTTTTTACTTTTTTTTAAACAAAAATGTTCTCTCTGGTGGGCCATCAAAGTTGCCCATCCCTGCTTTAAAGAGATTATTCTGCTTTAAATAGATTATTATACTTTCCCAGAGTCAGATTCATTTATGACTCTGCATGCAGTATGAAGGAAGTTAGAGGAAGTTTCGCGAACCAATGATAACTAGCGCTAGTGCAATGACTGGATGTCACGTTAGTCATAACGAGGAGACCAAGGTGCAGTGTGAGATGAATACATTCTTCTTTATTTAAACGAAGAACACTAAACAAACTAACAAAATAACAAAACGAACGTGAAGCTATAAACACGAATGCTGACATGTAACTACACATAGACAATAACCCACAAAACCAAAATGGAAAATGGCAACCTAAATAGGATCCCCAATCAGAGACAACGATAAACATGTCTCTGATTGGGAAACAATTCAGGCCACCATAGACCTACATTTACCTAGACAATACCAAAAACCCCATAGATATACAAAAACCGAAGACAAGACAAAACCTAACCAAAATAATAAGGAAAACAAAGATAACTAAGGTCAGGGCATGACAGTACCCCCCCCCCCAAAGGTGCGGACTCCCGGCCGCAAACCTAAACCTATATGGGAAGGTCTGGGTGGGCATCTAACCTCGGTGGAGGCTCTGGTTCTGGACGCCGCCCCCTTCTACAAGAGTCCGCTCTTGTAGCACAGACCCGTGGATCATCGGAGGCTCTGGACTGCGGATCCTCGCCGTAGGCCCCGGCTGGGGACCCTCGCTGCGTGGAACATCGCCGGATGTTCTTGACTGGGGACTGTTGCTGGAGACCCCGGACTGTGGACCGATCTGGACTGCCGAGGTGCACAGTAGGCCTGGTGCGTGGTGCCGGAACTGGTGGTACCGGGCTGGGGACACGCACCTCAGGGCGAGTGCGAGGAACAGGAACAGGGCTTACTGGACCCTGGAGGCGCGCTGGAGGCCTGGTGCGTGGTGCCGGCACTGGTGGTACCGGGCTGGTGACACGCACCTCAGGGCGAGTGCGGGGAGGAGGAACAGGGCGTTCTGAACTGCCGAGGCGCACTGTAGGCCTGGTGCGTGGTGCAGGCACTGGTGATACCGGGCTGGTGACACGCACCTCAGGGTGAGTGCGGGGAGGAGGCACAGGATACATTGGACCGTGGAGACGTATTGGAGATCCAGAACATAGCTGGCTCAATACGTCCTGGCTGGATGCCCATTCTAGCCCGGCCAATGCGAGGAGCTGGAATAGAGCACACCGGGCTAGAATAGTGCACTGGAGACACCGTGCGCGTCTCTGCATAACATGGTGCCTGACCAGTTACACGCTCCCCACGGTATGCACGAGGAGTTGGCTCAGGTCTCCTACCTGACTCATGCAATATCCTCGTGTGCCACCCCCCAATAAAAATTATTGGGGCTGCCTCTTGGGCTTCCGTGCTAGCCGTGTATCTTCATATTGTCGCTGTTCCTCTATTCTCCGGTATTTATCCTTGTAGTATCGCCGTTCCGCTTTCGCTGCCTCTAGCTCCTCATTAAGATGGCGAT
Organism: Oncorhynchus tshawytscha; assembly: GCF_018296145.1. Lineage (NCBI taxonomy): Eukaryota > Metazoa > Chordata > Actinopteri > Salmoniformes > Salmonidae > Oncorhynchus > Oncorhynchus tshawytscha. The sequence continues at coordinate 46,897,291 of NC_056447.1, read as the reverse complement.
ACTCCCCCGGCTGTGTCCAGGGTCCTGCTCCATCTAATATCTCCTTCCAGGTCCATTTCCCCATTAAGTGCTGTTCCTTCTTTTCACGCTGCTTGGTCCTGGTTTGGTGGGTTATTCAGTCACGTTCGTCATAACGAGGAGACCAAGGCACAGCGTGAGATGAATACATTCCTCTTTATTTAAACAAAGAACACTAAACAAAATAACAAAACGAACGTGAAGCTATAAACACGAGTGCTGACATGTAACTACACATAGACAATAACCCACAAAACCAAAATGGAAATGGCAACCTAAATAGGATCCCCAATCAGAGACAACGATAAACAGCTGTCTCTGATTGGGAACCAATTCAGGCCACAATAGACCTACATTTACCTAGACAATACCAAAACCCCATAGATATGACAAAAACACACATACCACCCTAGTCACACCCTGACTTAACCAAAATAATAAAGAAAACTAAGATAACTAAGGTCAGGGCGTGACACTGGAAGTCTACAAATATCCTAGTTGCACTAACGCTAGGTAACATTGGCTTGTGAAACTACCACTAACTACCTCTAACTCACTTTAACCTCTGATAGTGACAAAATTATGTAAAAAGACAATAACTACATTGAGAATCAGCGACAACGTTGTTGGCCTTGAATAATCTACCTGAGATTCCATTAAACCCAGTGGTAATTATGATTGGGGATGTGGGGGGGGGGCCTTGTTACATTTGTTCCCGGTTTCCCCTATGCACTTAACGCTAATGCCAAGCATTAAACGCGCCGATACCATTCTGCTGATACTCGGGTTTGAAAATGGTGCAGTTCACTCAACTGCTTTCAAATATTTTTCCCGCGACTGTGCAATGGCTGGGCATATGCATATCAATGCATGATTCTCTCTCTGTGACACACACAATTAGAAAGTGCCACAAGAGGAATATTATTTTCTCACATAGAATGTGATAAGACAATTGAAAAAAGTAAACTGACAACGGGGGTTGCCTGAGAGTCAGTACCTTTGTGAATTTAGCCTACAACAGTATCTAATGAAGAATATTGGCATTGTACACCGTCTCGCCCACCCCGTGTCATCAAAACATACAAGACAGGCTGTGTGTCACGTGTGCTCCCTCTCCGGCCTCTAGGTCACCAGGCTGCTTGTTATGGCGCACACCAGTCAACACCAGTTACGCGCACCTGCACGTCATCAGGCTGACCTGGACTCCATCACCTCCTTGATTACCTGCCCTATATATGTCACTCACTTTGGTTCCTTCCTGAGACGTCATTGTTTCTGTTTCAGTTTCCTGTCTATGCGTTGTTCATGTTTCTTGTTTTGTTTATTAAATTATGCACTCTCTGAACTTGGTTCCCGACTCCCAGCGCACACGTTATACTGTGCGTGCCACTGCTATAAAATTGATGCCGCAAACACCCCAAAAAATATGGAACATGAATAAAAAAATCTGCTGAGCGCACTTTGAAGATTCTGCTGTCCACATTTACTTTTCCCCATTCGTTACTCGTGTTGTTAGCTGGGGACAAGTCAATTTGGACAGCAGCATCTTCAAAGTGCGCTCAGCAGATTTTTTTATTCGTGTTCCATATTTTTTGGGGTGTTTGCGGCATCAATTCTATAGCAGTGGCACAGCCTGTCTCGTATGGTTTGATGACACGGGGTGGGCGAAACGGTGTACAATACCAATATTCTTCATTAGATACTGTTCTAGGCTAAATTCACACAACCTAATGTACCGGGGCTCAGCCCCACTTGGCTCTCAACTGAATCATAAGTGGTGGGTCTCTGCCACCGTGTGCCCCGGCCCAAATAACCCCTGATTATGCCCATTCAGAATATAAAGAATGTTTTTACAACCTATTTGTAAATCAATGAGGTAGGTTGCGGTTGCCAAATCTTATGCTGTGCAAGAAACATAACATGATTGTATGACATATTGATTCTGTGATTTGATTTGGAGGTGCTCCCATATTGAGCATGAAAATGCATTTTCTGTTCTGTAGAATGATTGTGTGCATTATAGGCTTAACATGACATACTGTACATGCTTTTAAAAAACCTGCGAGGGTCAGTTAGAGAACAGTGGGTTTTACTAGGCCTCCTCTTCCTCAGAATAATGGGGAAATCAGTTTCCTCAGTATCATTTACATTGGTTAATGGATTAATTGTCAATTTGGTGAGTCATAAAAGTGAAAATTAAATGACAAAACACAATATACAGTATTATCTAACCAAGACATTCGTACATGCCAGGCTGTATCACAATCGGCCGTGATTGGGAGTCCCATAGGGCTTCGCACAATTGGCCCAGGGTCTTCGAGTTAGGGTTTGGCCGGGGTAGGCCGTCATTGAAAATAAGAATTTGTTCTTAACTGACTTGCCTAGTTAAATAAAGGTTAAATAAAAAATATTTAAATGCCCTGTCTACTGTTTCTACTAACAGAAATGCTTTGTTTTGACACAATGTAATGACTAACCTTCCCTGTCTAGCTAGGTTACGTCATAAACATCTAAGTTACAGAGCACAATGTAGTTAATTAAGCCTATTACAAATCTTTAATCTACAAGGTCTTAAGTAGGTACTAGGTCTTGAGTAGGTACTAGGCCTTGAGTAGGCACTAGGTCTTGAGTAGGTAATAGGTCTTGAGTAGGTACTAGGTCTTGAGTAGGCACTAGGTCTTGAGTAGGTAATAGGTCTTGAGTAGGTACTAGGTCTTGAGTAGGTACTAGGTCTTGAGTAGGTAATAGGTCTTGAGTAGGTACTAGGTCTTGAGTAGGTACTAGGTCTTGAGTAGGTACTAGGTCTTGAGTAGGTACTAGGTCTTGAGTAGGTACTAGGTCTTGAGTAGGCACTAGGTCTTGAGTAGGTACTAGGTCTTGAGTAGGCACTAGGTCTTGAGTAGGTACAAGGTCTTGAGTAGGTAATAGGTCTTGAGTAGGTAATAGGTCTTGAGTAGGTACTAGGTCTTGAGTAGGTAATAGGTCTTGAGTAGGCACTAGGTCTTGAGTAGGTAATAGGTCTTGAGTAGGTACTAGGTCTTGAGTAGGTAATAGGTCTTGAGTAGGCACTAGGTCTTGAGTAGGTAATAGGTCTTGAGTAGGTACTAGGTCTTGAGTAGGTACTAGGTCTTGAGTAGGTACTAGGTCTTGAGTAGGTACTAGGTCTTGAGTAGGCACTAGGTCTTGAGTAGGCACTAGGTCTTGAGTAGGTACAAGGTCTTGAGTAGGTAATAGGTCTTGAGTACCAGGGAGTAGGCTTGTCACAATACCAAGATTTTACAAACAATATGATATCAGTATTTTCACCATATCACGGAGGGAAGAAAATCAGTGGCCTAGCATCCTGTTCGCCCCGCCCCTGGTCGCTTGTTCACGTTTTCTGAACATTCTCCAAAAACCTGTCACTGAAATTCTCAATACAACACATTGAATTTAACTTCACACTGTTCAGTGTATAATACAATGCTGCATAGAATGGCTGATTTTCTCATAATTGCAAAGGCCTTCCTGTGATTTGGCTGGAGGAATGGGAGGAAGGAATATACTGTACATCAGCGGAGGCTGCTGAAAGGAGGATGGCTCATAATAATGTCTGGAACAGTGCAAATGGAATAGCATCAAACACATAGAAACCATGTGTTTGATATCATTCCACTCATTCCGCAACAGCCATTGCCATGAGCTCATCCTCCCAAATTAAGGTGGCCAAAAACCTCCTGTGATATACTGTCACGTTCTGACCATAGTTCCTATATTTTGTCTTTGTTTTTGTATGGTCAGGGTGTGAGTTGGGGTGGGCAGTCTATGTTTGTTTTTCTATGTTGGTTTTTGTGTTCGACCTAGTATGGTTCTCAATCAGAGGCAGGTGTCGTTAGTTGTCTCTGATTGAGAATCATACTTAGGTAGCCTTTTTTCCACCTGGGTTTTGTGGGTGTTTATTTTCTGTCTAGTGTGTGTTGTCACCTTACAGAACTGTTTCGGTTTCGTTGAGTCACGTTTATTATTTTGTTCCAGTGTTCAGTTGTGTTTTTTTAATAAATCGATATGGACACTTACCACGCTGCGTTTTGGTCCGATCCTTACTCCTCTTCAGACGAAGAGGAGAAAGTCTGTTACATATACATGCACAATGATCTGCAGGTCATTGTGTCAGTCAGGGTAAAACACTGAATAATGATCTGCATAACACTGTGTCAGTAAGGGGAAAACACTGCATAATGATCTGCATGTCATTGTGTCAGTCAGGGGGAAACACTGAATAATGATCTGCAGGTCATTGTGTCAGTCAGGGTAAAACACTGAATAATGATCTGCAGGTCATTGTGTCAGTCAGGGTAAAACACTGAATAATGATCTGCATGTCATTGTGTCAGTAAGGGGAAAACACTGCATTATGATCTGCAGGTCATTGTGTCAGTCAGGGTAAAACACTGCATAATGATCTGCATAACACTGTGTCAGTAAGGGGAAAACACTGCATAATGATCTGCATGTCATTGTGTCAGTCAGAGGGAAACACTGCATAATGATCTGCAGGTCATTGTGTCAGTCAGAGGAAAACACTGAATAATGATCTGCAGGTCATTGTGTCAGTCAGGGTAAAACACTGCATAATGATCTGCATGTCATTGTGTCAGTAAGGGGAAAACATTTTTCCCAATCAGAGGCAGCTGTTTATCGTTGTCTCTGATTGAGAACCATACTTAGGCAGCCTGTTTTCCCACTATGGTTTGTGGGTAGTTGTTTTCTGTTTTGTGTTTCTGCACCTGACAGGACTGTTTTGTTTTCGTTCATTCTTGTTGTTATTTTGTTTAAATAAAAGGAACATGAATACTTACCACGCTGCATATTGGTCCGATCCATCCTACTCCTCCTCAGAAGAGGAGGAAAACCGTTACAGTACCCCTGCACACTGACTTGGAACCAGTGCACCTGTATATAGCCTCGTTATTGTTATTGTTATTCTGTTACTTTTTATTTGAGTTTACTTGATAAATATTTTCTTAACTCTTCTTTAATTGCACTGTTGGTTAAGGACTTGTAAGTAAAAATGTCACTGTAAAGTCTACAATTGTGTTCGGCGCATGTGACAAATAAAGATTTGATTTTATCCCTCTCTCTGTCTCCCTCAATCTCTCTGTCTCCTTCACTCTCTCTGCCTCCCTCACTCTCTCTGTCTCCCTCAATCTCTCTGTCTCCCTCACTCTCTCTGCCTCCCTTACTCTCTCTGCCTCCCTCACGCTCTCTGACTCCCTCAATCTCTCTGTATCCCCCACTATCTCTGACTCCCTCAATCTCTCTGGCTCCCACACTCTCTGTCTCCCACACTCTCTGTCTCCCTCACTCTCTCTGTGTCCCTCACTCTCTCTGTGTCCCTCACTCTTCTCTGCCCCTCACTATCTCTGTGTCCCTCACTCTCTCTCCCTCACTCTCTCTATGTCCCTCAATCTCCCTCCCTCACTCTCTCTATGTCCCTCACTCTCTCTGCCTTCCTCACTCTCTCTGTCTCCCTCACTCTCATAAGCACACACACACCACTCTCTCTCTCCCACAAATACACACTGCTCCCAACTTTTAAAACGTTAGGCACCAAACAGAATTTAAGGAGCAGCAGACAGAAATAGATGTTTGATATAGTTTAGTCTTCCATTAGCCCTATATGAATGAATCCTACCTTTTCAAGCACATCTCATGAGTAGCAGACCCTTTTCCGTTCTTCCTGTTCCAATCAGATGTGCCTAAACCTACTGTCAAGTTACCAGGTTGTTAGCTAGCTAGGTAAAATGACTGAACTAAGTTGTTTGTTATCAAACCAATAATTAGCAACCCGGTATTAGTTTAAAATGGCCTGCAATGTGGTTCTTGAAATTAAAGCTGCAAGCATGCCTGTCACGAAGTTGTACTCCCTTTTCCCTCTCTGACACTCAGAGGCTGCATGACAGTGAACATGCAAAGTCTACTCAGACTGGTCTGTGCGCTTGGTTACAACAGGGGATGAAATGATACAATGTATCAACATTACTCGCTTTGCGCACTGCTCCAATGTTACAAATGTACAGATGTAACAAGAGAAGACTCATCAGAGTAGGACCTGCATCCCCGCTCGCCATCACAGCTAAATTATAAATATTTTTTAACTGACGGAAGAATAGTCACTGAAGACCGGACGGAGAGAAGCAGGTGAGTGAGGGCTGGTAAGAGATGAGGCTGGCTGACTACAGCTGCCACAGGTGATATGGGCATGAACGTGAAGTGGATATCATTGGACCTGCCCATACCAGAGATTTAGTGTCATATGAAACAGTACTAAGGTATCATAAGTATCATGAAGTTTTGGTACTGTGATATTACAGTGGTACTGGTATACCGGGCAACACAACCAGGGAGAGGCCCCAGAACTAACAAAGGAAAAGTACCACTGTATGAGGCTCAAGAACACTGCCTTATAAATAGCCTACACAGTAAGAACAGATCCACTCAAAGAAGGGCATAATTGGAAGCACTAGTGGCCACAATGGGTCATCAGTATATGGCCATATTAGTGTCTGACTACCACAAAGGAAACAGGGCTTGTCTGCACAATAGACTCAGAGAAACTAGAGACCCTCTCAGGCATCATGGTTGAAAAATAGATTTTAACTCAACAAGACTAACCTGGATTAATAAAGTTGAAATAGAATGGTTCATATTGAAATAATGAATTTGGAACATCAGACGGTAATTAGTGGACATTTGTTGGGGGCATATACATTTGGCTGTCATTCTCATTCAGAGAGCAGTAAAAGCAATCATAAAAACAACATGGTGTGCATTCTAAAATAATAATGGTACTTAATAGGAGTTAGAACGATTTTACTGAGAACAGCTGTCTTGCAATAATGAGTTCCTGGCATCTACAGGAGAAGTTCAAAGCCCTTTAATGCTGCACTCATAATGACGAGGGAGGGAGGGAGAGAGTCTTGAGCAGGGCGACCTACAAACAGGCTATAACCAAGACCATAGTACAAGCCACTAATATACCAGTAAACCAGTAATAATACAGGACCCTAGGGACTTGATGAGGCCATTTTTATGCTGTAGCCACAAATAAACATACAGTATCATAACCCCCAATTCCCCCAGCATATTGTTGCTTAGTGACCACTGAACTGTTCCTAATCCACATGTAAAGAACCACAGAAGGCGACAGGGGAATAACGCTGCTCTGGATTCAGTAGCTAGCTAACCATTCAGTACACGTTCTTTTTTCATACAGTGTATAAATTAACATTTCACTTGTAAAGGTCATTTTTGCTTGCTTTTTCACTCCCAGTAGTGTTTTTGTTTTTAGAATATTTAAAGAAACTGTGAATAACGGAGCCTCTTCAACACAGGGAGAAAATAAACATGTTTGTTATTTTCTATAATAACAACCGTATATTGAATCTGTATTTCAAATCTGTATTCAAATCAAATCAAATGTTATTTGTCACATGCTTTGTAAACCACAGGTTTAGACTAACAGTGAAATGCTTGCTTACGGGCCCTTCCCAACAACGCAGAGAAAAAGAAAATAAAGAATTAATAGAAAAGTAAGACATAAAAATATAATATAAAATATAATATAAAATATATAATAAATACAAAATTCCAAAAAGCAGAATTGGTAACGAGCCTGTAAAACGTCTGCTATCCAATGCTGCGCCCTTACACCTATGTATCATCTGGGATGTTTTCCAAAGCAAAGTATACTAAGTGTTTTGTTCCGTTGATAGTGAATGTTTAGTCTTGACGAAGACTGTTGTGCTCCATTTCTAAATGCATTGAATCCTACCAATGCATCGGCCTGGAGAGCAACCAACAGGGACTCATGACATACAGTAATAGCTAGACATCTACACTAAGTTGACATATTGTATATTTAATTGGTCAGTCTTATCTTACATTATTAATCATATTGTAGTAACTGTTTGAAGTACTTCAGATGTTGCAAAGCAGTTCCATTACACAACACAGCAGTCATTTGCATGTGTTTGATTTCTAGCAGCGGCTCCACACCTCTTTCAAAAACAATACAGGCACAACTAAATTAAGATCCACCTTTCTATCATTGCTTCCTATTCCTGACACAGATTATTTATATCTATTTCCATGCCAACATTGTAAAAATAACTCTCTGAAATACGTAGTGTACCGAAATAACTTACAGTGCCTTCAGAGTATTCATACCCCTTGACCGAATTCAAAATGGATTAAATATACACTACAAAAGTTTTGGGTCACTTAGAAATGTCCTTGTTTTTGAAAGAAAAGCACATTTTTTGCTTCTTTAATCAGAACAACAGTTTTCTGCTGTGCTAAAATAATTGCAAAAGGGTTTTCTAATGATCAATTAGCCTTTTAAAATTATAAACCTGAATTAGCTAACACAACGTGCCATTGGAACACAGGAGTGATGGTTGCTGATAATGAGCCTCTGTACACCTATGTAGATATTCCATAAAAAATCTGTCGTTTCCAGCTACAATAGTCATTTACAACATTAACAATGTCTACACTGTATTTCTGATCAATTTGATGTTATTTTAATGGACTTTTTTCTCTCTGTAGTTTTACTTTAGTGCCTTATTGCACACAGGATACATGTTTTTGAATATTTATATTCTGTACACACTTCCTTCTTTTCACTCTGTTATTTAGGTTAGTTTTGTGGAGTAAGTCCAATATTGTTGATCCATAACATTGCAAAAATCAAACTTTCTGTCCAAAAATGATGCAGAAAAATGTATCCATGCTTTTGTCACTTCTAGGTTAGACTACTGCAATGCTCTACTTTCCGGCTACCCAGATAAAACACTAAATAAACTTCAGTTAGTGCTAAATACGGCTGCTAGAATCCTGACTAGAACCAACAAATTTGATCATATTACTCCAGTGCTAGCCTCCCTACACTGGCTTCCTGTCAAAGCAAGGGCTGATTTCAAGGTTTTACTGCTAACCTACAAAGCATTACATGGCCTTCCTCCTACCTATCTCTCTGATTTGGTCCTGCTGTACATACCTACACGTATGCTACGGTCACAAGACGCAGGCCTCCTAATTGTCCCTAGAATTCCTAAGCAAACAGCTGGAGGCAGGGCTTTCTCCTATAGAGCTCCATTTTAATGGAACGGTCTGCCTACCCATGTCAGAGACGCAAACTCGGTCTCAACATTTAAGTCTTTACTTGAAGACTCATCTCTTCAGTGGGTCATATGATTGAGTGTAGTCTGGCCCAGGAGTGGGAAGGTGAACGGAAAGGCTCTGGAGCAACGAACCGCCCTTGCTCTCTCTGCCTGGCCGGTTCCCATCTTTCCACTGGGATTCTCTGCCTCTAACCCTATTACAGGGGCTGAGTCACTGGCTTACTGGGGCTCTCTCATACCGTCCCTGGGAGGGGTGCGTCACCTGAGTGGGTTGAGTCACTGATGTGGTCATCCTGTCTGGGTTGGCGCCCCCCCCCCCCTTGGGTTGTGCCGTGGCGGAGATCTCTGTGGGCTATACTTAGCCTTGTCTCAGGATGGTAAGTTGGTGGTTGAAGATATCCCTCTAGTGGTGTGGGGGCTGTGCTTTGGCAAAGTGGGTGGGGTTATATCCTTCCTGTTTGGCCCTGTCTGGGGGTGTCCTCGGATGGGGCCACAGTGTCTCCTGACCCCTCCTGTCTCAGCCTCCAGTATTTATGCTGCAGTAGTTTATGTGTCGGGGGGCTAGGGTCAGTTTGTTATATCTGGAGTACTTCTCCTGTCCTATTCGGTGTCCTATGTGAATTTAAGTGTGCTCTCTCTAATTCTCTCTTTCTCTCTTTCTTTCTCTCTCTCGGAGGACCTGAGCCCTTGGACCATGCCTCAGGACTACCTGACATGATGACTCCTTGCTGTCCCCAGTCCACCAAGGCCGTGCTGCTGCTCCAGTTGCAACTGTTCTGCCTTATTATTATTGGACCATGCTGGTCATTTATGAACATTTGAATATCTTGGCCATGTTCTGTTATAATCTCCACCCGGCACAGCCAAAAGAGGACTGTCCACCCCACATAGCCTGGTTCCTCTCTAGGTTTCTTCCTAGGTTTTGGCCTTTCTAGGGAGTTTTTCCTAGACACCGTGCTTCTACACCTGCATTGCTTGCTGTTTGGGGTTTTAGGCTGGGTTTCTGTACAGCACTTTGAGATATCAGCTGATATACGAAGGGCTATATAAATTAATTTGATTTAATTTGATTTGATCTTCAGTTTTCTCCTATCACAGCCATTAAACTCTGTAACTGTTTTAAAGTCACCATTGGCCATATTGAAATCCCTGAGCGGTTTCCTTCCTCTTCAGCAACTGAGTTAGGAAGGACGCCTGTATCTTGGTAGTGACTGGGTGTATTGATACACAATCGAAAGTGTGATTAATAACGTCACGATACTCAAAGGGATATTTAATGTCTTCTTTTCTCTTTTTTTTACCAATAGATGCCTTTCTTTGCATGACTCCCAAGTGGCGCAGCGGTGTAAGGCACTGCATCACAGTGCTAGCGACGTCACTACAGACCCTGGTTCGATCCCGGGCTGTCTCACAACCAGCAGTGATTGGGAATCCCATAGGGCGGCGAACAATTGGCCCAGCATCGTCTGGGTTACAGGAGGGTTTGGCAGGGGTAGGCCACATCTTTACTCCTGAAATTATTTAGGCTTGCCATAACAAAGGGGTGAGATTCTTATTGACTAAAGACATTTCAGCTTTTCATTTTTTAAATAATTTTGTAAACATAATTATTACTCCACTTTGACAATTTAATCAATTTTAAATTCAGGCTGTAACACAACAAAATGTGGATTAAGTAAATAAATGGGAATACTTTCTGAAGGCACTGTACTGAAATTAGACCACCTCTAGTAATGTATAGCATTCGCTAGCTACCTATTTCACTCTGAAATGGTGTATAACAAATCAATGAGGGAGCAATATATCCATTATGTCTTCTTGAGGCTGGATAGACACATCTAATGAATGAATTTCAATGGCAAGAGCTCTTTCTCTAATAACTTTGCATAAATCCATGTTCACCTTTAGCCTTCATGTAATTCCAAACCAGACCAACCTCCATTAGATTGACAGATTATACAGACAGAACATAGAATATAATGCAATGAATTGCTAGTTCACTTACACTTACTAATTAAAACTTAATTAGCTATTTTGATATTACAGTCTCAATAAAAATATATAACACCTCGTGTCAGTGGAATGCCTAAATAAATAAAGGTCAATAAAGGAATTAGCAGAAAACTGTTTGAGGTCATTTCAGAGAAAAGCCAGTGACATTTCGGATGTAGAAAAAGAGAATGTCTTGATTGACACTTAAACATTTTGCAATTATCCTGCTGAATACCTCTAGACAGCAAAAAATTCAGGGTAGCAACATCACAACAGTCATACAAGGAACATAAACCGCTGTGATCCACATTGAACACAGTGTCAGGATAGAATCCATAACAGACACAAGGCCAGGTCTTCCTCCAGATAAAAAAAAAGAAGCCACTTGAGACGCCACTTGAATCAAGTACAGAGCCTTCGGGAAAGTATTCAGACCCTTTGACTTTTTCCATATTTCGTTACATTACAGCCTTATTCTATAATTGATTAAATAAATGTTTTTTTCATCAATCTACACAAAATACCACATAATTACAAAGCAACATTTTCAAAACGTATTAAAAATAAATAAATATCATATTTACATAAGCATTCAGACCCTTTACTCAGTACTTTGTTGAAACACCTTTGGCAGCGATTACAGTCTAGAGTCTTCTTGGGAGTGATGCTACAAGCTTGGCACACCTGTATGTGGGGAGTTTCTCCCATTCTTCTCTGCAGATCCTCTCAAGCTCTGTCAGGTTGGATGGGGAGCATCGCTACACTGCTATTTTCAGGTCTCTCCAGAGATGTTTGATCGGGTTCAAGACCAGGCTCTGGCTGGACCACTCAAGGACATTCAGAGACTTGTCATGAAGCCACTCCTGTGTTGTCTTGGCTGTGTGCTTAGGGTCATTGTCCTGTTGGAAGGTGGACCCTCACCCCAGTCTGACAGGTGGATCATGTCATGTCCAATAAATTGAATTTACCACAGGTGGACTCCAATCAAGTTGTAGAAACATCTCAAGGATGACCAATGGAAACAGGATGCACCTGAGCTCAATTCCGAGTATCATAGCAAAGGGTCTGAATACTTATGTAAATAAGATATTTCAGTTTTTTATTTTTAATAGATTTGCAAAAATTTCTAAAAACCTGTTTTCGACTGTGTCATTATGGGGTATTGTGTGTAGATTGATGAAGATGTATTTTTATTTAATACATTTTAGAATAAGGCTGTAACGTAACAAAATGTGGAAAAAGTCAAGGGGTCTGGATACTTTCTGAATGCACTGTAATTCAACCTAGCACATCCAACCTAGCTGTACAGTATGTCAACAAACATCTGAGACAGGGAGAGACAGCGTTAAAAGCACAAACACCAACCCCCCAACACACACACACACACTTAATGTGTTGTGAAATCTGTTGTGTAATGCATTGTAATGTTTTTTAAATTGTACAACTGTCTTCATTTAGCTGGACCCCAGGAAGAGTAGCTGCTGCCTTGGCAACCGCTAATGGGGATCCATAATAAATACAAATACGTACAAACACAGAACAGAGGAGCTGCTGACCCGGTCTGAACCAGTTCTCTGTGATTTATGGTTTATGGTCCCAAGGCAGACACACTTTTGTTCTTGGGGGTCATAAATCTCCTGCACCTCCAAGCAGATCAGCTGACTATCCTTGGCAGGCCAGCAGACACCCTTACGCTTCGCTTAGTCCCATCTGTAGACTACTGTACAGTAGGCTATACCTCTCAACACACACACACACACACACACACACACACACATAGTAAGTAGCATGCACGCGCGCACACACACACACAGTAGGGAAAAAGTGATGACTTGTTGTGGGTCTGCACACACACACACACACAGAAACCACCGCTATATTTAGCCCCATCCATAAGAGCTGTACATTACACCTCTTAACACAAAGAAGCAGAATCCCCCTCAAACAAACCCCAGTGCAGGCATGGTAGTAAATCACAATGAGTAGACAGACAATAGTATGCGATAAAGACAAGCAGAGCACCATTCATTCCAGCATTTAAAACATGCTAACAGTGCTTCTATGGTTTACCTGTGTGTGCCCTCCACAGCTCTAGTCCCAATGTAATATTCCAATTAAATTATTGAATTCACTCATGAAGTAGAAAATTTACATTGAATTGAAGTCTAATTTGAACTATCTTCAAGTTATGGAAATGGAATTGAATTGGAATTAGACTGTTTGAACTGTTTGAATTGGAATTGAAAAAATCTTTGGAATTGAATTGAAATGTAATATTAGTACATTTTCCAGTGAATGGAATTAATGCACTTAGTATCAATGGACTGCAGGATTTATTTTAAATCATTTATATTATTTAGCAGTATGCTAAATAGCAGTATGCTGTAGCAGTATGCTGTAGCAAGTATGCTGTAGCAAGTATGATGTAGCAAGTATGCTGTAGCAAGTATGATGTAGCAAGTATGCTGTAGCAAGGTTGTCTGAACAGTGACATGATTAGCCTGAAAGCCCAAGGGAAATTAATTTGAATTTGTGGAATTGTTGGGGATAATATTTAATTGGGAATTGAATTCTTGGGATTTACCTAACATTAGATTTGAAAGGAATTTAATTATATCTGAATTCAAAGACTGACCTTGGATTTTATTTGAATTAAATGGAATTGACAGGGAGAGGGAATTTAATTAGAATTGCACTGTAGACTGATGCCTTGAGCACACTATAACGTTATGTATCTATGAGTCATTCTGTAATACAAGACTGTGGCACTGTGTGCACCTACATTGGCTGTTTTGTAGGTGGAGGCTCTAGCTGTGTGCGTGTGGGGGGGGTGACATGCACCTTCTCCTTCCAAAAAGACTAAACAGCATGTTGAATACAATGATTTGGATGACAAATTTAACCACCTGAAATTAGTTACTTCCACCAGACCACAGACATTTTGATGGATCCTTTGTACACAAGACATGAGACAACTCACTGTCACGGAAAGGAGTGCAGGGAGGGAGTGAGGAAGACAGAGAAAGGGGAGGCAGGGACAAGAATGACAGACAGTGACAGCAAGAAATGACACAGGGAGGGGAGGCAGGAAGGAGAGTGACAGAGGATTGAGAGAAAGATGCACAGAGAGAGAGAGAGAGAGAGAGAGAGAGAGAGAGAGAGAGAGAGAGATCTGCCTCTATGTCTACCTCTAACAACGACATAAAACAGCATGCTGAGGGGAGAGATCGTGATCATCTGAAGTCGCTGGTAGCAGAGAGAGGATACAGGATGCTCAAGCTTTACACAGCAAACCATGAAATATCACAGCTACAGGCATTTACACTCACTCACCTGCCGGCTGTATTGCTGTACGTTTAAGAAGTGTCTCTCTCTGCTCTGTCTCCTGTCTGTTGTCAGTGTGAGAAGCATGAGGGAGTTCTGCCGATGTTCTGTGCTGCACGCTGTCACCAGTCTAAATAATCTCCATGACTCACACAAGAGCAGATCATTGGCTCTCCAAAACAGTGCCGTAAACACTCATAATGGCAATCGGTAGCCGCGCTCTCTTTCTCTCCCTCTCTCTCTCTTTCGCAACCACCCCTCTCTCTTTCTCTCCCTCTCTTTCGTAACCCCCCCTCCCTCCCTCTTTCTCACAGCCCAACTCCTCACCAAGGTGTCACTAACTGTTTCTGCGCACCCTGCTTCTCTTTAGCTCTCTCTTCCTCTCCCATCTCCGCTCTCCAGATTGTCCGTCTTAAAGAAAGGGAGGTGTTGGGAAAAGCTAATTATAGTTAAGGGTCGCAGCAGCGGGACAGGCTTCGTGAATAATACATGAGCTCAATATTAAGAGGTGAATGACTACCTGGAGAAAACATAGGCACTAGGGGATGACAGGAACCCAATTACATTCACTTAGCTACGAACATCCTGTTGTAATTATGTACATGATGGAGGATGGAAGAGGCTGAGGTAAAAGATTCACTGTAGCTTTTGAGTCTGTAAAATGAGAAATTCTAATTAAGATCGCAGAGAAGGAGAACATCTTTTAGCGTTACAGAGAAGAAAAACGTCAGATAGCTTACATTAGAGCAATGACTGTAAATACAAGTCTTTACATTGGTTCATATAAAGTGCATCACCTACAGGCAGATTGCCTGGCAACCCAAACTCCTTGCTCCGGCCAAACGCTATGCCAATGGAAAACCATTCTCGACCATCTGATTGGTCCCAGAAACCGATGGGTTGGGCCAGAGCCAGAACACACGTGGGTAAAGCGGTGGATAGAAAACTTGTCATTGGCTTTGATAATGTGATTGGTTAGAGATGATCCAATCGCTAATGACTTTGTTTTGTACAACACCCCTCATTTTGATGTCACCACAAAGGACTTCAATGATGGCAGTCTCAGACTGAAGTATGTAGCAAACGATAGAGCTGCAGAAGAATTCAGTTTATCATCAGGCAAATAAGATACTCATAAAAGGGTCAAATATTGTAAATGTAATTTCAAAAATAAATGTATCTCTATTAAATATTGATTGGTCCTTTGTCTGGTGTCAATAAGTCAGCAGTGTTGTTTTATTGCATCGTGGATCTGTTGTAGGCTATTGGAGTATCTGTCCATAGGACCACTTTAAGCCGTACACTCCACAGAGTTGGGCTTTACGGAAGAGTGGCCAGAAGAAATAAAGAAATAAGAAAACACGTTTGGTGTTCGCCAAAAGGCATGTGGGAGACTCCCCAAACATATGTAAGAAGGTACTCTGGTCAGATGAGATGAAAATTTAGCTTTTTGGCCATCAAGGAAAACACTGTCTGGTGCAAGCCCAATACCTCTTATCACTCCTTGAATACCATCCCCACAGTGAAGCACGGTGGTGGCAGCATCATGCTGTGGATGTTTTCATAGGCAGGGACTGGGAAACTGGTCAGAATTGAAGTAATGATGGATGGCGCTAAATACAGCGAAATTCTTAAGGGAAACCTGTTTCAGTCTTCCAGAGATTTGAGACTGGGACGGAGGTTCACCTTCCAGCAGGACAATGACCCTAAGCATACTGCTAAAGCAACACTTGAGTGGTTTAAGGGGAAACACTTATATGTCTTGGAATGGCCTAGTCAAAGCCCAGACCTCAATCCAATTGATAATCTGTGGTATGACTTAAAGATTGCTGTACACCATCGGAACCCATCCAACTTGAAGGATCTAGAGCAGTTTTGCCTTGAAAAATGGAAAAAAAAACTGTGGCTAGATGTGCCAAGCTTATAGAGACATACCCCAAGAGACTTGCAACTGTAATTGCTGCAAAAGGTGGCTCTACAAAGTATTGATTTTAGGGGGGTGAATAGTTATGCACACTCAAGTTTTCTGTTTTTTTGTCTTATTTCTTGTTTGTTTCACACAAAAAACATGTTTTGCATCTTCAAAGTGTGGAGGCATGTTGTGTAAATCAAATGATACAAACCCCCCCAAAAATCTATTTTAATTCCAAGTTATGAGGCAACAAAATAGGAAAAATGCCAAGGGGGGGGTGAATATTTCCGTAAGCCACTGTATGTGAAGTTTGTTGGTTGGGGGGATGGGATGGGATGGGAGGTTGGGGGTGGAGGCCCACTTCTTTTTTGTTTTCTTTTCCTGTTCATACTGAATACTGAATTTATTATTATCAATACTTTGTAATTATGCACCTTTTGTAATGTTTATTTTTTAAATTCTCATCTTGTGGTCTTCTTCGTCTGAGTGGCAGCCCACAGGTACAATAAGTGAAATAATGAAAAAAAATGGAACAGTATGAAATTATATTAATTAAAATATTGTACCTTTATATTGTACCCCCCCCCCCCCGATAGCAGTCTCAGACTGTAGGGTACACAATAGACCTGCGGAAGAATTCAGTTTGTCATCAGGCAAATAAGATACTCAAGAAAAGGAAAAACATTGTAAATGTAATTTTAAAAATAAATGTGTCTCTATGAAATATATTGATTGGTCATTTGTCTGGTCTCCATAAGTCAGCAGTCTTGTTTATAGCATTATGGATCTATTGTAGGATATAATTATCCTCTGTGATGCATACAAGACTTCGGTAAAGACCTGACATCAATAAAAGAAAAAGCCTTGAAAGAAGCAACATAAAGCAGTTCCTCCAATATCCAATTCACTTTTACGCCTCTGTCTCAGAGGAGAAAATAATTGGGTAGAAATAATTGTTTCCCTGACAGCTACTGCTGGAGTGCTCTAGGGTAGCATAGCCTTGCCTTGAATTAACTAGCCATGCAAATCTCATGCATGGTGTGTCAATGCTATAGTAATTATTTCCCTGAGGTGTAAACGTCAGTGGCAAGAGAAGTGTATGCATTTCATGTCATTAATGTATTTAATAATTATGGTGACTACCTATCAGGCCTGGGTTCAAGTACTATTTCAAATATCTCAATTACTTTCACATACATTCCAAAGTAAGTATTCAGATTACCTTTATTGGAAAAATCAAGTAGTTGAATAATACAATGTATTTGGAAATACACTTGGAAAGTATTTGAAAATACTCACATACACTGACTCAAATACACTGCCATACATTTAACCCAGGCATTTGAAAATAGTATTTAAAATATGTTTTTGAAAATGATTTTAAATACAATTTGGAAGACCATTTAATTTTTAATTTTTTTATTTTTACAAATAACCATGCAAACATTCCAAAAGTACTTGAAACTACTAAAATACACAGAAAAAAGTATTTAAAATAACAAATACTCAAATACAGATGTATTTAAACGCAGGTCTGCTACCTATATGAAAACGTGGAGCGAGCTTGCTATTAGATCAGGTAGCTTTTTTTATATGTTCCATGTCAACTTGAGCTGGGACGATAAACCAAAAATGATTGACACTGACCACACCGACGACTTATCGTGGACATTTTGTTGATATAATTCATTACGATAAATCACCTACAGCATAGGGCCTTAGTTGAGAAATTAGAAGTTTGTTTGCTGGTTGGGGGGATGGGATGGGAGGTTGGGGTTGGGGGGATGGGAGGTTGGGGTTGGAGGCCCACTTCTTTTTTGTTTTCTTTTCCTGTTTATACTGAAATTATTATTATTTAAACTCTAAAAAATTATCTGAATGATCAATATTTTGTAATTATGCACCTTTTGTAATGTTTTTTTATTTTATTTTCTTGTTGTCTTCTTCTGAGTGGCAGCCCACAGGTACAATGTATGAAATAATGAATAAAACAAATATAGGTGTCATGGTTCTCTATGGTGTAGTAGGTCAGGGTGTGACTAGGTTATATATTTCTATGTTGGTGCTCTTGGTATGGTTCCCAATTAGAGGCAGCTGATGTCCGTTGTCTCTAATTGGGGATCATACTTAAGGGTTCCCTGTTCCCACCTGCTTTGTGGGATATTGTTTTGAGTGAGTGCATGGTGCACCTCAGTACTGCACGGTCGTTGTTTGTTTCTTGGTTTGTTTTAAGTTTCACTAAAAATAAAGATGTGGAACTCCAATCACGGTCTGTCTCTCCACACGATCGGGACATATGGATTGAATATGAAATTAGATGAATTTAAATATGGTACCTGTAACCCCGCATGACAGAAACATAGGAATTCAAAAAGCATTCAAATAGCTTTTTTTGCAAAAAAATATATGCCTACTATGCTTATCATATAATTAGATTACACTCAATAGGGACAATCAAGTGCATGACAGCAATTCAGACATGAATGTATGAAGCAGCTGTTTGGCTTGCAGTCATTTCCAGGTCAGATGAGTATGGGGTTTGGGCACCTGCGTTGTCAGAAATGCCTGGTAATAAATTAGTGACGACAATTCGCAGCTCCGGTAGCAGGTGCAACATTCCTCCTGTTTTGAATGGACTTTCCCAAGGCACCTTGTACTACTGTTGACTGTTGTGATAATGCTATTGTCTCTTTGAGTTCAAAATTGTAATTGTGTACAAGTTGCCAGCTCATTATTGGAAAAATAATTTACCTGAAGTCGTTAGAGGCACTATTTTTCACAAAGTGCAATAGTAGATCTTATCTGTAGTGCGTGGCACTATAGCTTAGGGGGTGTGTCCAAAAAATATTTTGGGGTATTTTCACGAGGGATATAAAAACACAATACTTGGCGGTGGAGTAAAGAAATGCTGTGATATGAAGAGACACATCTATTTTAAAAACTTGAGTGAGAGAGCAACAATTACGGTTCCTACCTTCTGGTCTGCATCTGTCACGTCAAGCTCTGTGCCCTTGGCCTGATGATCAAAGCCTCCACTGTAGTGTCATAAACAGCTGGCGTGATAGGGGGTGGGAGGTTGATGCCTTCATAAATAAGCTATTTCAACTATCCTCCCCATACACACGCACACACACACCCATGCAGGCACACACACATACCCCACCGTTAACAAACACATGAAGAGTTTAGGTCTTTGTTCTTTGTTTCCACTGTCATTGACGTATATTTAATGGAGGATTCTGTGTCTTCTCGTCTTTGATTCCTTTGGCACTTTCATGCTGCTTACAAGCACCACATTACCCATCATTATCATCTCCACCATGCTCACTCCACTGCAGACAACTACTGGTTTCTCAAAGATCCCTCTGAGGAGCCATGAGCATTAATTGCAATCTCCACCATCGGCTCAATGGTACACAGTTCCATTATATAATCCATAGCCTCTCTCCTTTGCTGTGTGCTATTGTTTGTGCCGGCTATGTTGAATATTATTCATCCCTCACTGTGGACCGTTTACTTTAGCTGCTTGCAAATGGCAGCGGATTCCCTACATAGTGCAATATACTTTTGACCAGAGCTCCAGGGGCGCTCGACAATGGTGACCCTGGCTGTGACCCCACTCCCTGCGGGTGTCTCAGGGGGAGTTGGGATATGCAAGAAACACATTTCCATTCCATTATTATTATTATCTCTCACTATACTACAGCCAAGTCCTTTCATGTATCTGCCAATATCCTCCCCCCTGAAGGCTGAATGACATAATGCCTCAATAACACAGTGTCTTTTGTAGTATAAACGCTACGGGCGTAACGATACACCTATTGGTACCAAACTGTTCAGTACAGGGAACTCGGTTTGGTCCGCATTGTGAACGCAAATGAATACATTAAAACAATTTTTTTTTTTAAATTGGCAAAGCCTACGCTGTGCTGTATGCCGCTTGATGAAATCTGAACTGAAAAAACATTTCAGGCTATTCTTTTAAAACAACTAGAGCCTATGTGAACATTGTAATCCAAATTCAAATCTTAATTGCGGAATTTCAAACTATCCATTTGTGAGGCACAGCTGGGAACTAGTTCTGTACGATGGCGATTGGTGGGGTCAATAAACCAAGAGGATCCTCCATCATCGTTTAAATCTCCAGTTTGGGAAAATGTTGGCTTCCAAGTAGATTACAACGGCGATGGACAAAGAGCTGTGTATAAAACGTTAACATTTGAATGCCACTGCTCATCGAGAATAGCCTATGTTGCTGCCAACACCTCAAACATTTTGATACATTTACGCCAAAATCACCCCAATATTCCTACCACCGGAGCCAGACAGAAATGCAAAGAAACAACAACACAACTTCGCTTCCCCTCTGCATTCAAGCAGCTCTTCACAGCTGATTCTGACCAGGCTAAAGAAATTCCAAGCGCGATTAGTGTTTATAGCCGTGGATATGCGCCTATTCTCAGTGATTGAGAATAGACGGTTTTAGCACCTTGTGAAAGTGGTAGAGCCACGTTACGAACTTCCCTCTCGCACCAATTTCAGCAAACAGGTAGTACCTGCTCAATATAAGCAAGCCAAAGCCAAAGTTTTCAATGAATTGGCCAATGTACCCTATGGTGCGCTTACTGCAGATGGTGGACATCCAGGGCTACAGAGAGCTATTTAACAGTGACAGCCCCATCACATTACCCCGGAGTGGGAGATGAAAAATACTGTGCTATAGACACACCGCCTTTATGAGAGTCACACACCTGTGAATATTTTTCTCTTCGTTTACATATTGACTTTACACACATATTGCACTTTATTTTAGTGTTTTTTTTTATGAGTAATTGTGTGTTTTCACAATCAGGAATACCAACACTTTGTATTTTCTTAAATAAACAAAAATTAACTCCAGTAACTGTTGGCATTTCATTTTCACCGCTGTACCAAAAGCGAACTGAACTGTGACCCCAAAACTGCAATACATAATTTAACCGTGGGCTTGGAGAATTGTTACACCCCTAATAAACGAATCAAAATCAAGATTCAGATTACAGTTCATACAACCTGGATGTTAAAAGACAGCGAACGCACTTTTCTCTTCAGGGATGGAAGTGCATTTTGGTCCTGCAGACCCCTCTGGACATAACTGATAGATATGCAACATATGCATTCAAAAGGGATATTATTTTATCAGGTTTAATCAGGTTTGAAGTTATAGTTTACTGTATAGCCTACAAGTTGCATAAATAATACACAGAACATTTATAGTACTACAGGTTAATTGGTAAATCAATACAAAGAGCATAAATGTATGCACATAATGGGAATTATTATGACATTTTGAAACTACTCATCTAAGATACTATATTTAGCCCCATGTGACGATAGGGGAGAGTGGGATAAGTTGAGCCTTTTTTTAAATTCCTCATCACTCCGTCAAGGGACATATAGTATTCTCTCTAACAAAGATATCTTCATGTATTTCCGGATGTTGTGTTTCCCTATAAATAATCAGAATTAATGTAAACATAACCGTTTTGAAAACATAGCTGTCCAAAAAAAGTGGTCTCCTGGCACCGTGTGTGAGGTAAGTTGAGCCGCAGGACAGGGTAAGTTAAGCCACCTACACATTTCTGTACTGAATTAAATATTACCACTATCTTTTTAAAACCAAGTCTATCTTTATTTCCCAAACAGAATTCAACACACACACAATTGTTTTATTGTCTTTTAATCATTTTAAGTATATTTTAAATCAGGCTTAACACCTAACAAACAATGTACTTTTTGTAACACCTTTAAAGAGCGACTGCCTTTAAAAAGCAACAAATCCCTTTGAAAATGGCCTATGTGGCATTGATTTGAGTCAGAAACTGTTATTCTAGTGTCAAAATGTACTACAAAGGGTAAATAACATAACTTGGGCCATAAAGTCAGTCTGGTCTAAAACGGAGTTTGGAACATCCGCGCGTCAAAACGTTTATTTGACAATGACCATTTGCCCACTGACATAAACAGCTGTGGTGATTGCTCTCTATCAAATAGCATAGAGAGTGAGACAGACGTGCCCAGCAGGTCTGACTTTATTTACTTGAGAAATACTGAACCAAACAACTTAGAGTAGGTTGATATAAAATTGCGCAACCAAAACATCCTCTGCAAAAACGTCAAAATGTATTACAGATTTCTTGAGTTATCTTAGATTCATTCTGGGGATTTTGAGAAAGTGAAATAGGCTTCCACAACTACAGCGTATCATGGGGTACAAACATCATCAACGAAATGTGGAATCAGTCAGGAAATACACATCCAAGACTGAAATCTTGTTTTTCGAATGAGCAACAGAAAAACACATGCCAATCGGAATGTTCAGTGGCTCTTTAACATAGGCCAGGCCCTGTTGTTACCTCATATCCCAGCGATAATGCCTTGCATTGTGCCTGGGAAGAAAACACTTCAATTTGCATAACTTGCCATTGGCTCAACCATTGGCTCAACTTTCCCCAAGGCAAACATTTTGTCTATATTAGCCCATACAGTTACAAGGTTTCACTATCATGCTAGGTTTAGGACCTCATATTGAAGCTTATAGAGACCCCAACTGATGTATAAAACTATCTTAAAATGATCTCTAACACAATAAATTAATTTGACTTGGTGAAAATCTGTTTTTTGGACCTTACTTCACACTTTTTCCATGTGGTTTGTTCCTTCACAAACTCCATGATAGGAAGATTTCTTCCTAAACATTTGGTCAAATAATTCATTTTGTGTATGGTTTCCCAGAAACGTACTATTTTGGCTCAAATGAATCCCCTCTCCCCCAATGTAAAGTGAAAACCTAGCTATAACTGCTTCAAAATACATTTGTATGTTTTTATTTAACCTTTATTGAAGTGCTTCAAAAGAAACACAACTGTATGAGATTATAACAGCAGTTAAACTGTGCCAAGACTACTTCAGCACGTTGTCTCTCATTGATTACATGGTTACAGATATGGACATTGTATTGCTAATGCAGCCAGCGAGTGCGGCAGGTAACCAACTCAATGATTGACACAGCAAGATGCAGAAATGAACAATGGAAAACGGCGGGCTGCCAAAGGCAACCCACACAAACGAGTGGCTGGAGATGCTATTAAATAAAGAGTGAATCACTTAAAATGAGTGAGTGCTTGACATTTTTTGACAAATGTATTTAGCGTCTCTCCTTACAGTACCCTCTGCCATCAACGACGCCATCTGTGACTCACAGCACATTACATTATAACGATGGTTAAAGAGCACAAGCTTCAGAACATGAACTTTTCCTCATGACAATAGCAGTAAAATCAGATAAAAAAATATAAAACTACACCTTACGGTACAATAGGAACTGTGAAGACACACACAGACACACACACACACACACACACACACACACACACACACACACACACACACACACACACACACACACACACACACACACACACACACACACACACACACACACACACACACACACACACACACAGCACAGACACACGCATACACACACATGATAACATACGCATTATACACACAAGTACACATGGATTTTGTGTTGTAGATACAGTATGTGGTAGTAGAATAGTGTTGTGAAATCTGTTGTGAAGTGTAATGTAATGTTTTTATTTGTATATAACTGCCTTCATTTTGCTGGAGCCCAGGAAGAGAAGCTGCTGCCTTGGCAGGAACTAATGGGGATCCATAATAAACCCGAGGAAGAGAAACTGCTGCCTTGGCAGGAACTAATGGGGATCCATAATAAACCCAGAGGAAGAGTAGCTGGTGCCTTGGCAGGAACTAATGGGGATCCATAATAAACCCCAGGAAGAGAAGCTGCTGCCTTGGCAGGAACTAATGGGGATCCATAATAAACCCCAGGAAGAGAAGCTGCTGCCTTGGCAGGAACTAATGGAAGAGATGCCATGGGGATCCAAATAAACACCAGGAAGAGAAGCTGCTGCCTTGGCAGGAACTAATGGGGACTAAACCCCAGGAAGGATCCATAAATAAACCCCAGGAAGAGAAGCTGCTGCCTTGACAGGAACTAATAGGGATCCATAATAAATCCCAGGAAGAGCTGCTGCCTTGGCAGGAACTAATGGGGATCCATAATAAACCCCAGGAAGAGTAGCTGGTGCCTTGGCAGGAACTAATGGGGATCCATAATAAACCCCAGGAAGAGTTGCTGCTGCCTTGGCAGGAAGGGGATCCATAATAAACCCCAGGAAGAGTTGCTGCTGCCTTGGCAGGAACTAATGGGGATCCATAATAAACCCCAGGAAGAGTAGCTGCTGCCTTGGCAGGAACTAATGGGGATCCATAATAAACCCCAGGAAGAGTTGCTAATAAACCCCAGGAAGAGTTGCTGCTGCCTTGGCAGGAACTAATGGGGATCCATAATAAACCCCAGGAAGAGAAGCTGCTGCCTTGGCAGGAACTAATGGGGATCCATAATAAACCCCAGGAAGAGTAGCTGGTGCCTTGGCAGGAACTAATGGGGATCCATAATAAACACCAGGAAGAGAAGCTGCTGCCTTGGCAGGAACTAATGGGGATCCATAATAAACCCCAGGAAGAGTTGCTGCTGCCTTGGCAGGAACTAATGGGGATCCATAATAAACCCCAGGAAGAGTTGCTGCTGCCTTGGCAGGAACTAATGGGAATCCATAATAAACCCCAGGAAGAGTAGCTGCTGCCTTGGAAGGAACTAATGGGGATCCATAATAAACCCCAGGAAGAGTTGCTGCTGCCTTGGCAGGAACTAATGGGAATCCATAATAAATACAAATACAAATCAGATCAATTCAGCAATGCCTCGCCAGTGTTCAACAAGATGCCTCTATGATGATTTTTAACAGCAAATAATGAGAACATTTGGCCACCATGTGACTATCTCTGTGTCCTGATATTTTACATAGTATAGTTTGTTTTATTGAGAATCTTTTATTTTAGCTTCAAGTTCAAAATCTCAGACTGCCAAGTGAAAGGTGAAATGATCGGTAGAGCAAAAAGAATCAACCTGTGCCTCTCAATTCCTTGTAGACATTGTGCTAATTCCCCAACACCAGCAGTTTGACAATCACAGGCCCTCCTATTAAATGTTCAGTGTATTAAAAACAGACATCTAATTATCATTCTCTCAATGGGAATGTCTTGGACTAGCATGCTGTTAATTTGTCTGTCAACCGATATCAACAAACCCCCTTTTGATGTCAAACTGCAGAATAAAGGAACTTTATGGGGCGATAAACACTTGACTGTTGATGGAATGTCTCTAACACTATAGCAGCTCCTAGATAATTGCTTCTATCTGTTTTACGGGAACAAAAGAAATGTCACTTGGCTCACACCTTGTTACACCTTGTCACTCAGAACTTAATTTTGAGATATCTGAAAACATGAGGCCAACAAGTTTGAAAATAGGGTGTAAAAGCAGGAAAAGGGGTTGAATTGAAAGGGTAATTCAAAAGGATACCCTTTGAAAGAAAATACCATTTGTGGCAGTAACTACACAGTGGAATAAAATTGCTACCTACATGAAAAGCCCATTTAATGAAAAAGTTGTCTTTTTTCAATTCAAAATCTTGTATCTAGGGATGCAGCTTTGGGGGCCATCACACATCTCCACTCAAAACTAAAATCTAAAATCTTGAGTAAACACTGCAAGCAGGGCAGACAAAAGCACTGGTGGCAACACGAGGAAGGGCATACATACAGCCGGTTCTTTTTCGATTTCTACCTCTTTTATAAACATGTAGTTCAAGCCCTGCATCAGCATGATGCTTAGTGAACCAGTTAAGCACTCGGCGGCCATCAGAGCTGCATCTCTGATCCCACCGAGATGGGAGCTAGATCCATGCCTAGAGTGTTAAGAGTCTTGGGCTGCGAACCCAAATGGCACCCTATCCCCTATATAAAGAGGGTCCTGGTCAAAAGTAGTGCACTAAATAGAGACTATGGTGCCATTTGGGACGCATCCTTGCTTTCCACTGCTAATCTTGGCATTGGTGCTTGACTTACTGTAGTAATCCTGCTTAACATGGCAGAGTCCACACAGACACAGTCCATTCATTCATACAGTCTGTCAGCAGCTGGCTCTAAGGCCTCTTTACACAGGCTGTGTGTCCCAAATGGCATAATTTCCCCTATATAGTGCACTGCTTTTGACCAGAAGTAGTGCACTTTATGGGGAATAGGGTGTCATTTGGGACAGCCGCAGCAGTGACTGGATGCACAGAAACAAGAGGTGCAGCCAGAAATCCACTTTCACCGACACAGACAGTCTTCATTTGTCAATGATTACGCCTCACAGTCTCACATCCTTACTGTCACAGTAAGCTTGATGGCTTCCACACAGACACCGCAAGGCCGACTAGATATTCATTGGCCCCTCTGACCTTATCCTCCTCGGATAATCATAGTGGCAAGCCAACGGAAAGACATTATAAGGAAACTGCTCTTGACAATTATTTCCGGCATTTGTCTAACCTTTCACAGAAAGATGCGAAAGATACTGGAGATGCTGCCTGCCTAGTTCATCTAGATGGCCGCTCAGATGACTCACACACTGTCTATGGACCCTTTGACAGTCAACAATTAAGAATATGTAGAACAAAATGTCAGTCTTGATTATTTTATTTTTAGAAACACACATTTAACATGCCGTTATGAAATTTGCTAAACTGAAAAGAGAAGAAACTGAAACCTTTAGATTTGAAGTATACATATGTGAGTATAAGTTCTGTTAATCAGAGGTTCTCAACCTGGGGGGTACTTGGCCTATCCACAGGGGGTACTTAGGAAGACTCAACATAGACCTGTTTGTAAAATGCAAATGAGGTGGTACCCTGGGAAGTGCAAAATGCAATCGGGAGTAGGGCTGCACAATTAATTAATTAACGTGCAATATACATATCACAAGAGATATCCATTTCGCATTATTTTGAAACGCCACGTCCATTTTTACAGTTTACTCTGTCTGCTGTAACGTCAGTTTTTATAGTTTACTCTATCTGCTGTAACGTCAGTTTTTATGGTTTACTCTGTCTGCTGTAACGTCAGTTTTTATAGTTTACTCTGTCTGCTGTAACGTCAGTTTTTATAGTTTACTCTGTCTGCTGTAACATCAGTTTTTATAGTTTACTCTGTCTGCTGTAACGTCAGTTTTTATAGTTTACTCTGTCTGCTGTAACGTCAGTTTTTATAGTTTACTCTGTCTGCTGTAACGTCAGTTTTTATAGTTTACTCTGTCTGCTGTAACGTCAGTTTTTATAGTTTACTCTGTCTGCTGTAACATCAGTTTTTATAGTTTACTCTATCTGCTGTAACGTCAGTTTTTATAATTTACTCTGTCTGCTGTAACATCAGTTTTTAT
The DNA here is from genome assembly GCF_018296145.1 of Oncorhynchus tshawytscha. Taxonomy (NCBI): domain Eukaryota; kingdom Metazoa; phylum Chordata; class Actinopteri; order Salmoniformes; family Salmonidae; genus Oncorhynchus; species Oncorhynchus tshawytscha. Next base: position 46,869,489 of record NC_056447.1, on the reverse strand, counting down.
AGTTTACTCTGTCTGCTGTAACGTCAGTTTTTATAGTTTACTCAGTCTGCTGTAACGTCAGTTTTTATAGTTTACTCTGTCTGCTGTAACGTCAGTTTTTATAGTTTACTCTGTTTGCGTGTAACGTCCGTTTTATAGTTTACTCTGTTTGTTGTCTCTCTCCCTCTTTCCTCTTGTGGCTGCTTCCCATACACACAAAGCCCCGCCCCCTGTCACTCAAGCAGTGAAATCCACTTCAATTAGTGTAGATGAAGGGGAGGAGACAGGAGACAGGTTAAAGAAGGATTTAAGACATGAATTGTATATGTGTACTATTCAGAGGGTGCCAGGTGCACCGGTTTAAATGTGTCAAGAACTGCAACGCTGCTGGGTTTTTCACACTAAACATTTTGCCGTGTGTATCAAGAATGGTCCACCACCCAAAGGACATCCAGCCAACTTGACACAACTGTGGGAAGCATTGGAGTCAACATGGGCCAGCATGCCTGTGGACCCTTTAGACACCTTGTAGAGTCCATGTCCCGACAAAATGAGGCTATTCTGAGGGCAAAAGGGGGTATAGCTCACTATTACGAACGTGTTCTTAATGATTTGTAATCTCAGTGTACGTTTGCATGCTGTTCTGTTAGGTCAAATGCAGTCAACAGCCTGTTCCAAACAAAAACAATGCTGCCTTCCACTTTGCTTCTTAATATAAATCATTTTGTTTCTAGGATTCCAAAATATATTGGGGGGGTACAGTAAGCTAAAATGTTTGAGAACCACTGTTCATTTTGGAGAGTGGGAAAAAAACATGGATAGTTGACTGGTTACACAATTTCAGTCTAGTAAGGAATTAGGGCTCAGACACACCAATAGTGTTTGCTGGCCGAGAGTACTAAGCACCTCTGAATGCAATTTGCAAACCGAGTGCTCATCGATTTTAGATGTAGAATCACCTGAAAATGTCGGCAGTCAGACAGCGGGTGGCCCCCTAAAACACAGCTCCCTGAATGATCAGCAGACGAATGCTAGAATCAGTGCTATGTGTGTGAGCCTGTAAAATTCTAGTCAAGGAGCAACTAAGTATGAGTCCAGGTGAAGGGCGTGTATCAAGGACCTTAGAAAAGCTTCCATTTAACGATGTTGTTAGAAATGGTTGTAAATTCTCGTGTTTATGTAGGAGATGAATAATAATAGGCTAAGAGACAGCATTATGACACAATTATAACAGAAAACATATTTTGTAATGTAATACTTGTGATACTGCTGTATTAAAGGTTTTAATGATCTGTTATTGATTTTTGGTATGTGAATTCAGATGAATTCATTTAGTTAACCTTACTCAGTGTGTCTGAGTATTTTTTTTAAAGTAGTTTCATCACGATGCAACACCCGTCACAGTGACCCCTGATGATGAGCCACACGCAGTCTGCAGCCAACAGAATCCAGAGCTGCTGCTGCACAGTAATGAGTAGCTGTTTGGCCACAGGCCCCTTAGATGAGCCATGGTGCTGTCACTCTCACCACCCCAGGACACAAGCTGTTCTACAGAATTAGGAAAACTACAGCAACTACTACTAGCTACTACAGCAACTACTACTAGCTACTACAGCAATGTATGAACTACTATTTAGATATGAGGACTACAGCAATGGATGTGTTTTGTTTTGTGTTACATGTGTGCCCTCTGCAGTTTATTCAACAATAATAGCCTATCTCAAAGTTAGACATTCTTGACTCCTGTCAATCTAACATTGTTGAATGAAGTAGGTCGCTTCTTTTTGGAATCTAACTGTATTTATACACTGAAGGAAAGGTTATTATAAGCTAACCTACTGCAACTGTATTTACAGTAGATTTGGGCTATACCTCAGGATAACCTTAAAAGCATGGGTAAGAAGCCAAGTTTGTAGTATTTGTGTGTAGGCTAACATACTTTATGTGTAGACCAGTGAAATAACGTCTTACATTCTTGCTTGGGCTATTTATCTACAGTAAAGCTCCACATCCATAACATTGCCAATCTTAAAAACATTGCAGATATTACTGTATACGAAATATGAAAAAAAAAATAGGTTACTCACGTCAAAACATAATGTCGTCGTTTTACCCCGCGGAGTATGTTGTCATGCTTTACTTCTCTGCAAACGCATCTAATGAAACCGTCGAGTGCTCGCTTTACGGTAGCCCTACAACTCTGCTACAGTCAGTCTTCAGCTCTTGAATTCTTTGCTGCCGTAGAAGCGCCGACCGACCTGTCCCGAGTGTCTAAGGGTTCTCTTCCCTCTCAGATGAAAGAATTCTAGAAATATACAATATATGAAACCTTAATACAACAGTTGCATCACTACATGTATGGAGGTGCTGCGTATTGTCTCGCTCTCCTCCCTTCGACTGCAAGGAGACTGTAGGCAGCGCGTGGACCAGTGATGCTTAACGCGCCCAGATTGGAGAATATGGTAACTGTCTATCTCATCCTATGTCCTAACAGTTTCCATAAACCACCTGTGTAAACTATAAAGCTTTACCAATACGTTTACAGTGACTATTATATTGAACATATTACAAGGCTTGCTTGCTTTAATGATATTTTTCAAAAAACATTTTCATTGATAAATAATTAATCAATTATGTATTAAATCATTAATAAATGTAGGCCTATTAATTTCAAAACATTTTTAATATGGTGTGCCAACAATGAGTCATTTTGCATTCCAACATTGTAAACCTTGTTGCATGATGAGAGGCTTGGGGACTTTAATTATAAGGGAAAACATGCATTAATGATTTAATTCCAGACATTTGTATTTGAATTTGTATTTATTAGGGATCCCTATTAGCAGCAGCTACTCTTCCTGGGGTCCAAACACATTAAGACACATGACATATAAAACAGTACATCATATAACATTATTACACCACTACATATCTACAATACAAAATGTATAATACCACCATACAACAATGTTACAATGTACGTGTGTGTATAGTGTGTGTGTTATCATGTGTGTGTGTATGCATGTTGTCTGTGCCTGTATTTATGTTGCTTCACAGTCCCTGCTGTTCCATAAGGTGTATTTTTACCAGTTTTTTAAATCTGACTCTACTGCTTGCATCAGTTACCTGATGTGGAATAGAGTTCCATCTAGTCATGACTCTATGTAGTACTGTGCGCCACCCAAGATTTGTTCTGGATCGGGGGATTGTGAAGAGACCTCTGGTGACATGTCTTGTGGGGTATGCATTGGTGTCCGAGCTATGTGCTAGTAGTTTAAACAGACAGCTCGGCATTCACAAGCTGTCTGTAAGAATTTGTTCTTAGCTGACTTGCCTAGTTAAATAAAGGTAAAATATATATATTTTTTAAATAAAAAATTCAGCTTGTCAAAACTTCGTACAAAAACTTTGAGCCAGGAGAGATTGACATGCATATCATTAATGTTAGCTCCCCGTGTACTTTTAAGGGCCAGCCGTGCTGCCCTGTTCTGAGCCAATTGTAATTGTTGTATTGTTTTCCTAAGTCCCTCTTTGTGGCACCTGACCACATGACTGAACAGTAGTCCAGGTGCGACAAAACTAGGGCCTGTAGGACCTGCCTTGTTGATAGTGTTGTTAAGAAGGCAGAGCAGCACTTTATTATAGATAGACTTCTCCTCAACTTAGCTACTGTTGTATCAATATGTTTTGACCATAGTGGTTACTCCAAGCAGTTCAGTCACCTCAACTTGCTCAATTTCAACATTATTCATTACAAGATTTACTTGAGGTTTAGTGTTTAGTGAATGATTTGTCCCAAATGTAATGCTTTTAGTTTTAGAAATATTTAGGTCTAACTTAATTCTTGCCACCCACTCTGCAACTCTGAAACTAACTGCAGCTCTTTGTTAAGGGTTGCTAACATGTATAGTGTTGAGTCATCCGCATACATAGACACACTGGCTTTACACAAAGACAGTTACATGTCATTAGTAAAGATTGAAAAAAGGGGGCCTAGACAGCTGCCCTGGGGAATTCCTGATTCTAACCTGGATTATGTTGGAAAGGCTTCCATTAAAGCACACACTCTGTGTTCTGTTAGACATGTAACTCTTTATCTAAAGCCATAACACATGTGTTTTTCTAGCAGCAGACAAGAGGTCAAGCCAGAGCTGGCCCTGGGCCTAAGGTAAGGTTGCTGTCTCCCTGGGCACATGTGTATTCAACACCCGGTTGCATGGGCTTTCTTCTCATATTTATGCACACATCAAATATATATATATTTTTACCTTTATTTAACTAGGCAAGTCAGCTAAGAACAAATTTTTATTTTCAATGATGGCCTAGGAACAGTGGGTTAACTGCCTTGTTCAGGGGCGGAATGACAGATTTTTACCTTGTCAGCTCAGGGATTAAATCTTGCAACCTTTCAGTTACTATTCCAACACTCTAACCACTACGCTACCTGCGCCACTATGATCGATAATGTCAAAAGCCACACCAAAATCTACCAAACAGCCCCACAATATTTTTGTCATCAATAATATTGGAATGCCTTTTGCTTCCCTCCAGGCCTGAGGGCACACACTTTCTAGTGGGCTTATATTCAAGACATAACAAGTAACAGTGGCAAAATCATCAGCTATTATCCTCAGTAATTTTCCATCCAAGTTGTCAGACCCTGGTGGCTTGTCATTGTTGATAGACAACAATCAATTTTCATATCTTCCACACTCACTTTATGGAATTCAAAAGTACAATGCTTGCCTTTCATAATTTGGTCAGATATAATTGGAAGTGTAGTGTCAGTGTTTGTTGCTGGCATGTAATGCCTAAATTTGCTAATCTTGCCAAAAAAATAATAATTAAAGTAGTTATTAGTGGGTTTTGTGAAGAATGAGTCATCTGATTCAATGAATGATGGAACCGAGTTTGCCTTTTTGGCCAAAATGTCATTTAAGGTGCTCCAAAGCTTTTTACTGACATTCTTTATAGAATTTATTTTTGTTTCACAATGTAGTTTCTTCTTCTTTCTATTTAGTTTATTCACATGATTTCTCAATTTGCAGTATGTTTGCCAATCAGTTGTGCTGCCATTTCAATTCCTCATTAATCCGAAGGGGATTTAACCGTTTTTACAGTTATTTTCTTAATGGGTGCATGCTTATTAGTAACTGGAATAAGCAATTTTATAAATATTGCAAGTGCAGCATCTGGTTGCTCGTCAACATAAGAATTACTACAACACTTCTTATACACTATATGAGGCCCAGCCTTTGGAACTTTAGTTTTCCTAGATATGGATACTATATTGTGATCACTACATCCTATGGATTTGGATACTGCTTTAAAGCACATTTCTGCAGCATTAGTAAAGATGTGATCAATACATGTTGAACATTTCACTGCTTCTTCATCACACCCAAAACACTGTACCTTATAAAGTATGATATTTCTTGCACATTGTATAAGCTATGGGAGGATGAACTACACCTCTATTCTCCTCAGCTGAGTCAGATATGAAACAGATTTGCCCCTGTGGGCTCAGTTTGTTCCTGTGTCAGCCACGGTGCTCTCAGTCTCAGGTCAGGTCTGTCCAAGAGCACAGAGGTCGGTGAGAAATCACCATGAGCCAGTCAGACAATTAGTGGTGTGACACATCCTGCCACATCAGACCGCAAACACCCCCTGATGAATCACAGGGGCCTGACCAAAAATAGCCACTAAAGCCATCGTAACAGCCGGCATCTTGGAATGCCTTATGCCTCCCAAATTCTCTTTATAGTGCACTAGTTTTGACCAGGGCCCTTATATGGGGAAATGGGGCCATTTAGCACACAAACCATGTGTCATCCAGTTTATGGACCACTTTCACATCCTACATCCTGGTTGCCTGTCGACAAAACAAAATACGGTAGACAAGGTGGGATCATTTTGTGTCTGTAAAATTAATTTTGTGAGAAATATCGGTGGAAACGCTTTTATGCGCAAATATTGATATAATATCCATCATATTGAAGTGAACTTGGAGTCTTGCAATGACATGGTCCTCCTACTACGACTCGGGAAACTATGCAGTTCATTAGGCTACAGATGGAATAAGTTATGATGAACTTCACAGGGTGGTGAAAGTGCAAGGTGATGAGCTTGATGCTCCTTTCCAATAAATATTGCCGGTGTTATTATGGTGACTTAATGATCGATGCTTGGCTGCCATTTGACAAATAAAAATAATCTTGCTCTTCTGTCCATAACAGTCTCATGTAGGCAAAACCTGCACTGCATCTGTAAGCTGTTGTCTAGAGCGCAAGTACCAGTACCAGTACCAGATGGAAACACATCTCTGGTGGGAAAATACACCAATTGTTTTAATGAAGATTGTTGAATATTTGCATGAATATCTGTCGCCAAATGATGTTACAGACCATTGTTTGTAATTTTGGACAAGTGACTTGAGCTTTTGGACAGTATACAAGTAAAAAAATCAGTCTGAAGGACAAGTGGCTGAATAAGTTACAAGTGGCAAAAAAAAGTAATGTGAAGCCCTGTAGATGATTCAGCCATTGTCAATAACAACTGGCAACTAGAACTTAACCGATGGACACCGACTGACATTTGGTATGTAGTAAATCTTATGTATATGGAACAAAAATATAAACGCATGGTCCCATGTTTCATGAGCTGAAATAAAAGATCCCAAAAATGTTTCATACGGACAAAAATATTATTTCTCTAAAATGTTTTGCACAGATTTGTTTACATCTCTGTTAGTGAGCATTTCTCCTTTTCCAAGGTAATCCATCCACCTGACAGGTGTGGCATATCAAGATTGTACTGGGGACAATAAAAGGCCACTCTAAAATGTGCAGTTTTGTCACACAACACAATGCCACGTGCAATTGGCATGATGACTGCAGGAATGTCCACCAGAGCTGTTGCTACAGAATTGAATGTTCATTTCTCTACCATAAGCCGCCTCTAATGTCAATCCAGAGAATTTGGCAGTATGTCCAACTGGCCTCACAACCGCAGACCAGGTGTAACCACACCAGCCCAGGACCTCCACATTCGGCTTCTTCACCTGTGGGATCGTCCCAGACCAGCCACCCAGCCGACAGAGATGGCCGCCTCGCTTCGCGTTCCTAGGAAACTATGCAGTTTTTTGTTTTTTTACGTGTTATTTCTTACATTAGTACCCCAGGTCATCTTAGGTTTCATTACATATAGTCGAGAAGAACTACTGAATATAAGATCAGCGTCAACTCACCATCAGTACGACCAAGAATATGTTTTTCGCGACGCGGATCCTGTGTTCTGCCTTACAAACAGGACAACGGAGTGGATTCCATGCAGCGACCCAAAAAAACGACTCCAAAAAAGAGGGAAACGAGGCGGTCTTCTGGTCAGACTCCGGAGACGGACACCCCGTGCACCACTCCCTAGCATTCTTCTTGCCAATGTCCAGTCTCTTGACAACAAGGTTGATGAAATCCGAGCAATGGTAGCATTCCAGAGGGACATCAGAGACTGTAACGTTCTTTGCTTCACGGAAACATGGCTCACTGGAGAGACGCTATCCGAGGCGGTGCAGCCAACGGGTTTCTCCACGCATCGCGCCGACAGAAACAAACATCTTTCTGGTAAGAAGAGGGGCGGGGGCGTATGCCTTATGACTAACGTGACATGGTGTGATGAAAGAAACATACAGGAACTCAAATCCTTCTGTTCACCTCACAATCAAATGTAGACCGCATTATCTACCAAGAGAATTCTCTTCGATTATAATCACAGCCGTAGATATCCCCCCCAAGCAGACACATCGATGGCTCTGAACAAACTTTATTTAACTCTCTGCAAACTGGAAACGATTTATCCGGAGGCTGCATTCATTGTAGCTGGGGATTTTAACAAGGCTAATCTGAAAACAAGACTCCCTAAATTTTATCAGCATATCGATTGCGCAACCAGGGGTGGAAAAACCTTGGATCATTGTTACTCTAACTTCCGTGACGCATATAAGGCCCTGCCCCGCCCCCCTTTCGGAAAAGCTGACCACGACTCCATTTTGTTGATCCCTGCCTACAGACAGAAACTAAAACAAGAGGCTCCCACGCTGAGGTCTGTTCAACGCTGGTCTGACCAAGCTGACTCCACACTCCAAGACTGCTTCCATCACGTGGACTGGGAGATGTTTCGTATTGCGTCAGATAACAACATTGACGAATACGCTGATTCGGTGTGCGAGTTCATTAGAACGTGCGTTGAAGATGTCGTTCCCATAGCAACGATTAAAACATTCCCTAACCAGAAACCGTGGATTGATGGCAGCATTCGTGTGAAACTGAAAGCGCGAACCACTGCTTTTAATCAGGGCAAGGTGTCTGATAACATGACTGAATACAAACAGTGCAGCTATTCCCTCCGCAAGGCTATTAAACAAGCTAAGCGTCAGTACAGAGACAAAGTAGAATCTCAATTCAACGGCTCAGACACAAGAGGCATGTGGCAGGGTCTACAGTCAATCACGGACTACAGGAAGAAATCCAGCCCAGTCACGGACCAGGATGTCTTGCTCCCAGGCAGACTAAATAACTTTTTGCCCGCTTTGAGGACAATACAGTGCCACTGACACGGCCTGCAATGAAAACATGCGGTCTCTCCTTCACTGCAGCCGAGGTGAGTAAGACATTTAAACGTGTTAACCCTCGCAAGGCTGCAGGCCCAGACGGCATCCCCAGCCGCGCCCTCAGAGCATGCGCAGACCAGCTGGCTGGTGTGTTTACGGACATATTCAATCGATCCCTATCCCAGTCTGCTGTTCCCACATGCTTCAAGAGGGCCACCATTGTTCCTGTTCACAAGAAAGCTAAGGTAACTGAGCTAAACGACTACCGCCCCGTAGCACTCACATCCGTCATCATGAAGTGCTTTGAGAGACTAGTCAAGGACCATATCACCTCCACCCTACCTGACACCCTAGACCCACTCCAATTTGCTTACCGCCCAAATAGGTCCACAGACGATGCAATCTCAACCACACTGCACACTGCCCTAACCCATCTGGACAAGAGGAATACCTATGTGAGAATGCTGTTCATCGACTACAGCTCGGCATTCAACACCATAGTACCCTCCAAGCTCGTCATCAAGCTCGAGACCCTGGGTCTCGACCCCGCCCTGTGCAACTGGGTACTGGACTTCCTGACGGGCCGCCCCCAGGTGGTGAGGGTAGGCAACAACATCTCCTCCCCGCTGATCCTCAACACTGGGGCCCCACAAGGGTGCATTCTGAGCCCTCTCCTGTACTCCCTGTTCACCCACGACTGCGTGGCCACGCACGCCTCCAACTCAATCATCAAGTTTGCGGACGACACAACAGTGGTAGGCTTGATTACCAACAACGACGAGACGGCCTACAGGGAGGAGGTGAGGGCCCTCGGAGTGTGGTGTCAGGAAAATAACCTCACACTCAACGTCAACAAAACTAAGGAGATGATTGTGGACTTCGGGAAACAGCAGAGGGAACACCCCCCTATCCACATCGATGGAACAGTAGTGGAGAGGGTAGCAAGTTTTAAGTTCCTCGGCATACACATCACAGACAAACTGAATTGGTCCACTCACACAGACAGCATCGTGAAGAAGGCGCAGCAGCGCCTCTTCAACCTCAGGAGGCTGAAGAAATTCGGCTTGTCACCAAAAGCACTCACAAACTTCTACAGATGCACAATCGAGAGCATCCTGGCGGGCTGTATCACCGCCTGGTACGGCAACTGCTCCGCCCTCAATCGTAAGGCTCTCCAGAGGGTAGTGAGGTCTGCACAACGCATCACCGGGGGCAAACTACCTGCCCTCCAGGACACCTACACCACCCGATGTTACAGGAAGGCCATAAAGATCATCAAGGACATCAACCACCCGAGCCACTGCCTGTTCACCCCGCTATCATCCAGAAGGCGAGGTCAGTACAGGTGCATCAAAGCTGGGACCGAGAGACTGAAAAACAGCTTCTATCTCAAGGCCATCAGACTGTTAAACAGCCACCACTATCATTGAGTGGCTGCTGCCAACACACTGACACTGACACTGACTCAACTCCAGCCACTTTAAAAATGGGAATTGATGGGAAATGATATTAAATATATCACTAGCCACTTTAAACAATGCTACCTTATATAATGTTTACATACCCTACATTATTCATCTCATATGCATACGTATATACTGTACTCTATATCATCGACTGCATCCTTATGTAATACATGTATCACTAGCCACTTTAACTATGCCACTTTGTTTACATACTCATCTCATATGTATATACTGTACTCGATATCAGCTACTGTATCTTGCCTATGCTGCTCTGTACCATCACTCATTCATATATCCTTATGTACATATTCTTTATCCCCTTACACTGTGTATACGACAGTAGTTTTGGAATTGTTAGTTAGATTACTTGTTGGTTATTACTGCATTGTCGGAACTAGAAGCACAAGCATTTCGCTACACTCGCATTAACATCTGCTAACCATGTGTATGTGACAAATAAAATTTGATTTGATTTGATTTGACAACTGAGGTGTATTTCTGACTGTAATAAAGCCCTTTTGTTGGGAAAAACGAATTCTGATTGGCTGGTCCTGGCGCCCGAGTGGGTGCTCATGCCCAGTCATATGAAATCCATAGATTAGGGCCTGATTAATTTATTTAAATTGACTGATTTCCTTATATGAACTGTTGAAATTGTTGCATGTTGCGTTTATATTTTTGTTCAGTATATGTGACCGACCGGCTCAATTCGGTCTTATGTAGCAAATTTTTAAATGGTGTTTTTTACATTGGATAAAAGTGGAGACTCAGAGCTAGAAAATTGATATCATACACTACAGTTGAGGAACAATGGGAAAATAATTATGCTTTGAAAGTTGATAAACTTGTAACCTCACTTTTGAGAAAATGTCCCTTGAATGTTTTGGTACACCTACGGGAGAGCTCTTCTTTGTCTATACCAATTCAGCATCGTCCACACACTCTTAAGCTTTAGCCCCACCCAGCTCTTTAAGGATTCATATGTGTACTAAACAACCAAAGATTTCAAGACTAAAGGCTGGTTATACTATGGGTGTGTTTGTAAATTCATTCTGGAGTGCCTGTGTGCTCAGAGTGCGCTCTGGGTGTTTGTAAACTCAGAGCATTGTCAGATTGTCCATTTGTAAATTCTGAGCGTTTCGCTCTCGGAGCATTCAGAGTGCACAATGAATGCTCTGGCCAAGGAGTTGGGTTGATCCAAGCGTTCTGACCAAACAACAGCAGTCAAACACCCAAGTTACCTGGCTAACGTTGGCTAGCTTGCTAGCTACTTCCAGACACAAATGAGGGAACAGCTCACTCTGGCCATTTTACTCGCCCTAGCAGAGCTGGTTAGGCTGTTTTTATGTTATCCAGAGCGTTGGTGACAAATGAATGACACTTTTTTGCCAATGTTTACTGACACCAGCCATATTCAACGGGTGTTGAGTGTTCGTAAATTTGTCAGTTATTCTGCGCTCTGGCACACTCAGACGAGTGCTCTGAAATCGGAGTAGATATCCATAGCAAATTCACCAGCTACGTCTATCGACAGTTGTCACGATGACATCATGAACATTCTGTTGAAATGGTTACTTGCATAGTGGAGTCTTTTGTTTAGACATGTAGCTTGCTAGCTATCTGAACAATGAACCATAATCCCAACTCATAATGTTACTACCCTGCATGAATCTGCAGGTAGCTAACCAACCAGGTTCAATGTTAGCTAGCTAGCTAACAGTAGATTTGAACTAGTAATGTAAATGGCTTTGAGATACGAATAATATTACTACACATACGTTAGCTAGCGAGCCAGCCAGCTAATGTCAGCTAGCTAGCTAACAGTACGCTTTAACTTGAAATGAAAATGACTTTCTGACAAAATTAGAAACATGTAATATCTAAAAATGTAACTAGCTAGACTATCTTAGATGGACACTTCTCCCTCTCTGTCAGATGCCAGGGTTAGTTTGAAGATGTAATGTATAAAACACCTGTCTCCGGATGTTCTCTTTTTGACTACGTTTGCATATTTGCAATCAAACGCCAGAATTTTCTCTGTCTCCTTAGCTATCCTACTCGAATTCCACCGTGTATTCCGCTGATTTCAAAACTTGGTCCTCCAGAATGTGCAGAGAAACACCTTTGCACGGCAGACCAATCCGAACCCATCTGTCGGCATGTTCAGCCCTCCCATTATCTTAGCCAATCATGGCTAACGGGAAGGTTCCTATCTTTTTCAGTGGCTAAACCAACTAGGATCCTAATTTAAAAAATGTTATTATTATTTACAGATGGCATACAAGTTTGTTATTAAGGCACATGAAAGTTCCCGTTCCAGAAGGCATGTCTGCAAAAAAACAACATTTAGATTATTTTTTTAACGTTTATGTTCAAATGGCTGTCCTGTGAAGTAGTGACTCGCGACATACGCCTAGTTTCCTGAAATGAGTCACATATATGTCCTTAGAAGCTGCGTAAAAATAAAGTCACTGCAACCTTAGATGGCTGCACCAGACCAGTTGGTGGCACTACAGACGTCATTGGCACCAGTGGCACCATAGGATACCAGAGCAATAACTATTGATCAAGTGGACTTTGTCTCATGCAAATTAATGTTCCATTTAAATTATGCAGAAGAACAACTTGAAATATCATGATTAGTATATCTGTATAATCACATGCTGTTGTCTGAACGTAGTGAAAAGTGGATATTTTATTCTGTAAAATGTGAAACCGGAAAAGAAAGGAAAGGGAAGGGGGGTACCTAGTCAGTTGTCCAAATACGTTATTAAGTCCTGCCGCTTGAGCGTATTACAGCTGTGAGAGTATATTAAAGTATTTTGGAAGACTAATGTGGAGTGTACCAACAGATATTTAAGGGCTTGTTAGTAAGCATTTTATGGTAAGGTCTACTCCTGTTGTATTAAATCAACATGGTAATGCTTTCACTGATTGTACATAAAGGAAGAAAGTTCCTATATGATAGAGTGCTTGCTTTTTAATCCAACTGATCTTGTGTCCTTTCTGTCATCCTGTGAACCCCATTCATTGCTGCTTGCAACTATATTTATTATTTATTTGTTTGTCAGTCAGTCTATTTTCTGTGAATGCTTATTTTTCCTGGAAAACAATTTAAAACATCTCCCTTCAAGTATAAAACTGTTGGGGGAAAAGGACAAGAACATTTTTTCAAAGGAATGATCCAGTAGGTAGCCATCATAGTGTGAGATTTAAATGGCACCCTATTGCCTTTATAGTGTACTACTTTTGACCAGGGCCCATACTTCTTTGGTCAAAAGTAGTACATTACATAGGGAAAAGGTAGCTGACTAAACTCAACTCCATGGTGAAAGAAGTTTATGATGAACTCCACCAACAACGTTGAGCAGAGACCAGGCTTTGAGGAATTCAGCTCCGACTACATCGATTCTCCCAAGGTCATAGGTACAAGGTAAACGTTTCATTATTAGCATTTTTTTAAGTATTGACCTTGGGCGAATCTATGTAGTCTGAGCTGAATTCCAAAAAGCCTGGTCTCTGCTCAACTCCAATGGTGGAGTTCATCAGAAACTTCCTTCACAGTGGAGTTGAGTTTAGACAGCTAGGAAAAAGGGTACCATTTGGACAATGAGTATTTGGAGACCTAGGCCTACGTCACTGGAGACAAACATGGGAAACAGTCTTTTGATTTAAATCAGTAGATCATGTTTGGAGTCTTCATCGCAGTAAGACACAAAGAGAATGAGGGCCTAATAATGTTTCATCCAGTCATCAAAAGGTTCAATCCTAGAGCAGAGTGTTTTTTAATATGTTATGGTCTGAACACACTTTTTGTCTTTTTCTAATTTACTTCGTAACAGATTTGGATCTTTATTCTAGAACTGAATGTGTTTTTTTATTCTTCTATATTTAACCTTTATTTAACTAGACAAGTCAATTAATAAGAAAATCTTTTTGACAATGACGGCCTACCCCGGCCAAACCCGGACGAGGCTGGGCCAATTGTACGCCACCCTATGGAACTCCAAATCACGTCTGGATGTGATACAGGGACTATATCACTATGTGATACAGGTTCCAGGGACTATAATGACACCTCTTGCACTGAGATATAGTGCCTTAGACCGCTGCACCCCTCGGGAGCAGTAGGCCTATTACGACACATCACAACACTATGACATAAATATGACACCAGTTCATTGATTATTCATGCCAATATCAATATTGATTATTTACTGCATATTAATTCATTGCCAGAGTCACGTCATACTTGTATACCCTGCCTCAGAGGCATGATTACCAGTGACTGAAGGCCTATATACAAAATGTTGGCAATGAGTCGATGAAAAAAATATGTATTCCATGCACGAAATTCAAACATCTCCTTTAAACATTGATGAAGACAAAATGCATGCAGGATCTTTTCAGTGCTGTGCTGAAATAATAATTGTGAATTGGAAAAGGGAGTGAATTTATCCAGACTTTGCATAGCCGTGTGGCAGTTTGTATCACAACTCATCACCTTTATGTTGCACTGTGAAATTAAAGGTGAGTTTTCTCACCCAATTTCCCAGGTGTCGTCGAATCAGCACCTCATGTTCACACCTGGCAACCCCGTGGAGGTGATCTTTATTTCAAATGAATGACATTAATGTATCTCTTGTTGCGGATTCAGAGGTATTCTTTAACGTAGTAGCCACCACGGTTCAGGGTCTGAGAACCTGGCTCCTGTCCCCTTCCCATTTCGATCAATGTTGCAGACACAATGTTATGTTGACTCTTTCCTCTCTTGCAGTAGCATAATGTCTAGCACTTTAGAGATCATCTTTAAATGATATATATTATGACCTCACCATTATTTGACTGGACAACTGCTGACGGGGAAAGTGGAGCTTCCGATCTTCTGCCTCGATAAAACCTCAACCTGACTGGGAAATGTTATCTGCTCTAGAAAGAATGAGAAAGAACAATGCGATCTTCTGCCTCGTTAAAACCTCAACCTGACTGGGAAATGTTATCTGCTCCGGAAAGAATGAGAAAGAACAATGCGATCTTCTGCCTCGTTAAAACCTCAACCTGACTGGGAAATGTTATCTGCTCTGGAAAGAAAGAGAAAGAACAATGCGATCTTCTGCCTCGTTAAAACCTCAACCTGACTGGGAAATGTTATCTGCTCTAGAAAGAATGAGAAAGAACAATGCGATCTTCTGCCTCGTTAAAACCTCAGCCTGGCCTGGAAATGTTATCTGCTCTAGAAAGAATGAGAAAGAACAATGCGATCTTCTGCCTCGTTAAAACCTCAACCTGACTGGGAAATGTTATCTGCTCTAGAAAGAATGAGAAAGAACAATGCGATCTTCTGCCTCGTTAAAACCTCAACCTGACTGGGAAATGTTATCTGCTCTAGAAAGAATGAGAAAGAACAATGTGATCTTCTGCCTCGTTAAAACCTCAACCTGACTGGGAAATGTTATCTGCTCTGGGAAGAATGAGAAAGAACAATGCGATCTTCTGCCTCGTTAAAACCTCAACGTGGCCTGGAAATGTTATCTGCTCTGGGAAGAATGAGAAAGAACAACGCTGAAGTGTCAGTAAGAGGTTAGGCCCGGCCGACTATTCTCAATAAAGGATAATACATAGTTCTTAGTTTATAATACAAAGGATAATACATAGTTCTTAGTTTATAATACAAAGGATAATACTAATTCCTTTGTAGCGCTTTAGAAGCTTCAGGAAAGATAGGCCTAATGCAACCTGCACATGAGAGGATGCAAAGAAATCCAAGTATTTCACAAAAATAAACTCTTTCTTTATGTTCTCACTTTAACTACTAGACATTTAGAAAGTTTGTGATAGTGTTATAGTTTGTGATAGTTTGTGTGAGCATCGAGTATTTTGAGATGAGTAGAGAGCAAAAGGAGAGACAAGACATTTTCTCAAGGCTTTCTGTGAGAAAGGGTGTTGTAGAGGAATCTTGTGAGGAGGTTAAGCCATTGTTAATTCCACAATGCTTAATCATTCTCCTAAAACAACAGGAAAACATCAATACTGGAGCTGTGGCCAGTGAACAGATTAACAGGATTACTACCGGATGAGGATGCATGCGCACACACACACACACACACACACACACATAAACACACACACACGCACGCACGCACACACACACACACACACACAGTAAGGAAACAGTGACGTGTTGTGGGTCTGAATTATACTCCTTTTTTTGTAAGATGCTTTGTTAAATATGCAAATCTCTGCTTATCTTTAAAACATTAACATAGGCAATGTCACTCAGCATATAAATGATATCTCACAACAACATATCCATAATGTATTATTACAACCTCTCTAGTCTCATGTTCTCCAGATATTGCTTTTGAAAATAAGTATAAATCTGCTGTACAGATACTCTATAAGAATCCCACGCTGAGGGCTGAGAGAGGAGGGATTTCAACGAGTTGCTAAAATTAACCATTTGCCAGGGTTGAGAGGCCCTTTCAACTTGACAACACCCGCAACCTTGACGGAAGAAGGCAAAATAATGGATTCCAGGGGGAAATTGTTGAATAGCGTGGAGCACCGTACATCTTTGGCGGAAGAGTAGGGAAGCCACGAGGGCTTGTTATGTTTGCTCCTCATGAAAAACTGTTGATATCCTACAGCCTTTAATACCATATCTTCACTAACTCACTTTCTCCTCTATCTCTGTCTGCATCCTAATGGCACCCTGTTGCCTACATAGTGCACCAAATAGGGAATTGGGTGCCATTAGGGATGCTCTCTCTCTCTCTCTCTCTCTCTCTCTCTCTCTCTCTCTCTCTCTCTCTCAGCTGTCAGTTTGTTCTTCTCATACTGCATTTGAACACATGAACCCTCCTGCCTCCCCACAGCATGCATTATGAATGTTTATAAGAGGAATGAGCTGATTTGTAAACCCTTAGCACAACCATGTGTCCCACAGGATGCCAAATAATGATTTTAACTGTCCGTCCAAAAGATGTATCTCCCTAATCCCCCTTCACCCCCTACCACCCTCTGCAAGTGAAAGGTGCCGACTAATTTAAGACAGGAAAGGCGATGGGCAGTCCCTCACAATGAATGAATGATCCGGCCTCCAGCAAAAATAGGAGATTTCTTCTTAATGTAGTGCTGTAAACATTTATCATCCCACTGAGCCCCTGCACAATAGCACAGAGTACCTAGCTACCTACACAATGACCTCATCACATACCTTCACGTTAATCTAAATGTAATCCTTTATAAATTCTGTAACACAACAAAATGTTGAAAACGTTAAGGGGTGTGAATACATTCTGAAGGCATTAAGGAATAGGGTGCCATTTGGGATCCCACACATAAATCTCTGTATTCCACACATCTGTAAGGTCCCTCAATCGAGCAGTGAATTTCAAACACAGATTCAAAATCAAATCAAATTCAACCACAAAGAACAGGAAGGTTTTCCAATACCTCGCACAGAATGGAATCTATTTTCTTTTTAAGAAGAAAATAAAGCAGACAATGAATATCCCTTTGAGCATGGTGAAGTTATTAACTACACTTTGGATAGTGTATCAATACAACCAGTCACTACAAAGATACAGGTGTCCTTCCTAACTCAGTTGCTGGAGAGGAAGGAAACTGCTCAGGGATTCCATCATGAAGCAAATGGTTACTTTGTAATAGTTAGGGACAGATCTAAGTTTACTGGGGGGAGGGGTGGTCCAAAAGGGGAAGGTTGTTAAACTTTTTTTTCTTTCCATAATATGGACTTGGTCTTTTACTAAATAGGGCTATCTTCTACCCCCTTACTTGTCACAACACAACTGATTGGCTCAAACGCATTAAGAAGGAAAGAAATTCCACAAATTAACTTTTTAACAAGGGAAACCTGTTAATTGAAATAAATTCTACGTGACTACCCCTTGAAGCTAGTTGAGAGAATGCCAAGAGTGTGCAAAGCTGTCATCAATGCAAAGGGTGGCTACTTTGAAAAATCTAAAATATATTTTGATTTGTTTAACACTTTTTTGTTACTACATGACTCCATATGTGTTATTTCATAGTTGTCTTTACTATTATTCTACAATGTAGAGAATTATAAAAAAATGTAAAAACCTTGAATGACTAGGTGTGTCCAAACCTTTGACAGTAGTATATATATATATATATATATATATATATATATACACATAAAGGAAGCGATATATATTAAAATATTAATATCATAGTGGACACCTAAGCCAATAGCTCTTTGCATGCAATGCCCTGATACATTTAGTGCTCAAATCTCTGACAGCTGAACTGTAAAGTGGACAATTTTGTTTTAGGAAAGTAGGCTATAAAAGTTTTGCATATGCTACACATCGTAACACAAGGAATAGTGTTTTTGTAATTTGTTATAGGCTGTTTTTTAAGGACACGTAAATGTGGCTCATTTTGCCATTATCCCTTGTTTATTGATGCTGAGCATGGTTGGATCTGAATACATATAGATGTCCATTACATTTATGAAATGCCCGGTAAGTTAAAATCTTCCCTGTCATGTTGTCCTGTTGTCAAATTTACAAAAGGAAACTCGAAAATGGCATATTGTTTTTATGAAGATTTTTTAATATTCACATGAAAATTTGTCGCCAATTGGATGGAAACCTAGCTACAGACACTAAATACTGGCAAGTGCGCTAGTCCAGTGTCACTTTGATTATGCACATCATGGTTCACCAGCAGCCAAAAAAGCTTGTAAGATTTGTACTTAAACTCCCCCGTCAAACTCATCTGGAAGTTAAGCATTTTTTTGTCTGTATCTCTGTAATGTGTCTGTATCTATGTAATGTGTCTGTATCTATATGTATCTATGTAATTGTATCTCTGTAATGTGTCTGTATCTATGTAATGTGTCTGTATCTATGTAATGTGTCTGTATCTATATGTATCTATGTAATTGTATCTCTGTAATGTGTCTGTATCTATGTAATTGTATCTCTGTAATGTGTCTGTATCTATGTAATGTGTCTGTATCTATGTAATGTGTCTGTATCTCTGTAATGTGTCTGTATCTATGTAATGTGTCTGTATCTATGTAATGTGTCTGTATCTATGTAATGTGTCTGTATCTATGTAATGTGTCTGTATCTATGTAATTGTATCTATGTAATGTGTCTGTATCTATGTAATGTGTCTGTATCTATGTAATTGTATCTCTGTAATGTGTCTGTATCTCTGTAATGTGTCTGTATCTATGTAATGTGTCTGTATCTATGTAATTGTATATGTATTATGTTGTAAAAAATAGGGAACACAATGAAAATAAGTCCAACTTTATTGTGCAATCCCGGTCAATTTAAAATCTTATGTACAGTATGTATTTTTTCTACTGATAAAAATAAAATCAGTCAATTAATCAAGCCAAACTGTGCAGCGGCCAATACATGAATGGAAAGAGTCATCTGTTACTAAACACCAAAACGTTTATTACATCCAGAGAAGTTCAAGCCAAGCCTTTGATACTTGGTAAGTCTACAAGGTAGAGAGGGATATTTTGTTTGTCGAGATTGAAATAGTCTTTGTATTGTGGTGTTGAAATGGCAAACCATGATATTGAAGTGCCCAAATTCGGTATGCTTTGTTTATTCCTTGTGTGTTGCATTGGCACAGAAACCTGTTGGTGTAAAATTTGTTGCATATATTTTATATAATTATCAATGTTGCATAAAAATGTGGATAATCAAATCCCCCCTAGCTGATTGTCTGCAGCCAGCTCTGATCATAGTGTAATGAAACAGGCAGGGAGAATGAGTGAGATCGTCGTTGGTAGTTGGCAAACCCTCAACCTTCTGGCTCGTAACCCTGCGTGGCATCAACTGTGCCACATAAGCATGCAGAAGTGGCAAAGTCGATAGCCACGTTAATAAACACAAGGTCGCTACAGTTAGTTACAGTTAGACACCTTAAATTGGACCAGTTGGTAAGTACAGAATAAAAATATTCCAAAACATGCATCCTGTTTGCAATAATGCACTAAAGTACAACTGCAAAAATGTTGTAAACAAATAAACTTTATGTCCTGAATACAAAGCTTTATGTTTGGGACAAATCCAACAACGCATTACTGTGTACCACTCTTTACATTTTAAATCATGGTGGTGGCTACATCCTGTCATGGGTATGCTTGTCATCGACAAGGACTAGGGATTTTTTGGGGATAAAAATAAAAACAGAATAGAGCTAAGCACAGGCAAGAAAAACAGACAGTGTCACGTTCGTCATAACGATGAGACCAAGGCGCAGCGTGAGTTGAATACATTCTTCTTTTATTAAAACAAAGAACACTTAAAATAACAAAATTAACGTGAAGCTATAAACACGTGTGCTGACATGCAACTACACGTAGACAATAACCCACAAAACCAAAACGGAAAATGGCAACCTAAATAGGATCCCCAATCAGAGACAAAGATAAACAGCTGTCTCTGATTGGGAACCAATTCAGGCCACCATAGACCTATCTAAACCTAGACATACTAAAACCCCATAGATATACAAAAACCCTAGACAGGACAAAAACACGTAGACAGGGCAAAAACACCTAGACAATACAAAAACTAAACCAACCATCCTTGTCACACCCTGACCTAACCAAAATAATAAAGAAAACAAAGATAAGGTCAGGGCGTTACCCTCCCCATAGAAACCTATATGGGAGGGTCTGGGTGGGCATCTAACCTCGGTGGCGGCTCTGGTTCTGGACGCCGCCCCCCTTCTTTACACTGAGTCTGCTCTTGAAACAAAGATAATTAAGGTCAGGGCGTTACACACTGGCAGACAAATTCACCTTTCAGCAGGACAATAACCTAAAACGTATGGCCAAATGTACACTGGAGTTGCTTACCAAGATGACATTGAATGTTCCTGAGTGGCCCAGTTACAGTTTTGACTTAAATCGGCTTAAATCTATAGCAAAACTTGAAAATTGCTGTCCAGCAATGATTCTATTATTTTATGTATTTATTTATTTGTACCTTTATTTAACTAGGCAAGTCAATTAAGAACAAATTCTTATTTACAATGACGCCTGTAAATAAGAATTTGAAACCTGGACGAGGCTGGGCCAATTGTACATCGCCTCCCAATCACGGCCGGATGTGATACAGCCTGGATCAACAACCAACTTGACAGAGCTTGAAGAATTTTTTATTGAATAACAATCCAGGTGTGCAGAGCTCTTAGAGACGTACCCAGAAAGATTCACAGCTGTAATGCTACCAAAGGTTGGGTCCTGGTCAAAAGTAGTGTACTACATAAGGAATAGGGTGTCATTTGGGACTTGGTGACTGATTTGCTATGCAGCATGCCACAATCACCCACAACTCACTGTGCCTGGATGATTTCGTGAGCATATATAGCTGTATTGAAGATAGCAGTCCTCGAGCAAGGCCTTCAGATGAGGATCAGTTGATTCCACAGGGGGGTTCATAAGAT
This sequence comes from Oncorhynchus tshawytscha, assembly GCF_018296145.1. Lineage (NCBI taxonomy): Eukaryota > Metazoa > Chordata > Actinopteri > Salmoniformes > Salmonidae > Oncorhynchus > Oncorhynchus tshawytscha. The sequence continues at coordinate 46,847,973 of NC_056447.1, read as the reverse complement.
ATGGAAGGTGTGTGTGTGTGTATGTGCATGCATGCGTGTGTAAGGCATGTGTGGCATGTGTGTGTGTGTGTGTGTGCGTGTGTGTGTGTGTGTATGCATGCATGCGTGTGTAAGGTATGTGTGGCATGTGTGTGTGTGTGTGTGTGTGTGTGTGTGTGTGTGTGTGTGTGTGTGCGTGTGCGTGTGTGTGTATGTGCATGCATGCGTGTGTAAGGCATGTGTGGCATGTGTGTGTGTGTGTGTGTGCGTGTGCATGCATGCGTGTGTAAGGCATGTGTGGCATGTGTGTGTGTGTGTGTGTGTGTGTGTGTGTGTGTGTGTGTGTGTGTGTGTGTATGTGCATGCATGCGTGTGTGTAAGGCATGTGTGGCATGTGTGTGCATGTGCGTGTGTGTGTGTGCATACGTGTGGGTGTGTTTGCCTTGATTCCACGGGGGGTCATATTAAAGGAGGTGTGTATGTGTGTGTGCGTACAGCATGTGTGGTGTGTGTGTAGTTGTGTGTGCGTGCATGCATGTGGGTGTGTGTGTCTGCTTGCATGTGTGCATACATACATGCATGCTTTCATGTGTGCATATAATGGCACTCCCGTGAAAAAGCGAAGACTATTGAGGTTTTATTGAACAACGCTTGAGGCAGTGGCTATCACATTACATAATGTAATTATTCCAACAATCCTGGTCGTGTTGACACTTTGGGACATGTAATATTCATGTGCCTGTTGGAAGTGGGGGCTGTTCATTAAGCAGGGGGATATATAATGCACAACCACATTAACTCTTAGCCCAGACCCCAACAGAACAGCAACACTGGCTGCACATTAATACGTAATGCTGAAATACGCAGAAATCACTTTAAAGAAATAAGAATGCCAGGGAAAGTAAGAGTTGAGAAGAAAAGAGAGACATACAAATACAGAGAGGAGGAGGAGAGAGGTTACATGTGACTGAATGCCCCATGCTAAGGCCTGCATTTTCAGTTCTCAGAAGGGGCATTAAAGCCATGCAAAGCAGTGCAGAAAGGCTTCACAGCATCGCTGTGGTCCATTTGGCTGGCTGCTGATGCTATAGCAGGAGCATCGCTGTGGTCCATTTGGCTGGCTGCTGATGCTATAGCAGGAGCACCGCTGTGGTCCATTTGGCTGGCTGCTGATGCTATAGCAGGAGCACCGCTGTGGTCCATTTGGCTGGTTGCTGATGCTATAGCAGGAGCACTGCTGTGGTCCATTTGGCTGGCTGCTGATGCTATAGAAGGAGCACCGCTGTGGTCCATTTGGCTGGCTGCTGATGCTATAGCAGGAGCACCGCTGTGGTCCATTTGGCTGGCTGCTGATGCTATAGCAGGAGCACCGCTGTAGTCCATATGACTGGCTGCTGATGCAACGTTGCATCAGTATTTCAGTCTCTGGCCCCCTAATGTCCCTCAAAGAAACACAGGCAGCACACCTGTAGCCCCCTGATGGAAAAAAGTGGAACTGCATGTAAAGAAAGATTCCGAAGAAACAGAATCCTTGAAAATCCTAAGAAAGATTTAGCTTTTACTCACTGCCAACTGTAGCAGAGATTTAGGACTGAGCCAAGCTTTCATCAAATCTTAGTTAGAGAGGGAGCTTGGAGAAGAGAAGCCAGAGTGGCTCTGTTGACAACCGCAAAGCTTGTTAAATCCAGTGTCACTAAGAGATCAATACCTACTTAAAGTGTTTACGCTTGTCCACTAGGTTGACACAGTGTCAACATGCATTTGCATTACATTGTCTCAGGAGCTATGTGGGCCTGGGGTTTGGTGTTAAAGTCCACTGACTACACCAGATTCAGGTGGCTCAATCCCAATTCTGTCAGTCACAATCATTCACAAATAAGCAATTCCGAAGGACAGAGGAGCTTTCACAGAAATTATTCGATGCCAAGTTTGATAATGACAATTTTAGCGGGATCGGCAGCGTTCAGATTTGGACTGTATCGTTCTGGGAACCCATTTGCAAGGATCCGGTACCTCTCATGGCATGATTTTTTTTTCACTGTTTGCAATGTAAAGATTCTAATAAAAGCAATCAAAGCTATTTCAAGTTGCATCCTCTGTAATTCTCCTGCCCCCTAAAAAATATGGAAACGTGCCTGATATTCTAAGAATTTAAATTCATCTGCCAAAATTATAGAATTATTGCTGTCCAGAAATAAATGAAATAATCCAGAATACTACACCAATTGTAAGCCTATATTTTAGCCGCAGAGGATCAATAGCTTTTTTAAAATAGCCTTGTGGATTGTGTGTAGCCCAATCACAAGGTATTCCTACAGTCAGGAACGTGCAGCAAATCTGTCAGCCGAAACAATATTTCAAGTACAATCGCGGGAAAACACAGGTTGGAAAGCAAATGGCTGAAAAGAGAATCTGTCTGTAGGCTACCAAATATGTTTTCAACTTCCAAATAGGCCTATTGATGGAAGAGCATTGTTTTAGAAAATTAAACAAGAGAGGGATAGGCTTTTGGCACGAGCACACCGGCCAACGGGGGTGAGTGAGCTGCACATCATTGGGTGAGTCAGTGAAACAGTAAAGCTTTTAAGGACTATAATTTAATCCTCATATTGTACAATATGTCTCAACACACCTAGGCCTAGGTTATTGATGGATGCAAGACAAGGTCGTTTTTATTGATCTCAGATTCTCAGTTTGTCAGTGTCAAAGTAGCCTGTCAATTTGATCATGTGTGAGGTATTAAAAATGATTCTGCTAAAGTCTCCAGCCATCTAAAATTATGCAGAATTGCATGACGTGCATTTCTAAAAGGCAAAAAATGTCCCTGACTTCAAGGCTCCATTTTGTTTTTCACATGTGCAACTTCTGCAAGTACCTCGACTCTAACATGCAACGCTTTATTATAAAGGTGATTTTTCTTCATGCGTTCCGGTATCTCAGAGCGCCCCAGGCCCCCCCCACCCCCGGCTCACTTTTTGTTCAGGGCATCCCAATTTACAAATGAAGCTCTATAGGTCTATGCATGTTTGAGTGCCTGAACTTAACTTCTCACTGGCAAGAGAAGATGAAGATGATGATGATGATAGCGTATTATTAACAATAAATTCAGCTTAAAGGACCAGTGCTTACTGCAGAAGTTAGGAAGAAAGCTGGAGAGGGGTTTTGTACAATAATGATGATGATAGTAATGGTCTTGACACTGATGCTCTGATGGATACTGAGAGATGTTTCTTTCAAGATGCCGTAGAGTACGTCTAGATGAAAGCCTTGTGTAGATTAAAGGTCTACTAGTCTACTTCTCTATAGTTCAGGTGCAGGAATTACTTCTCCAGAATGTTAAAGGTTCCCTCTCTTGCTTAAAATAGGTAACGTTTGAGCTTAAAAAGCCTTTAGCTTTTACCATAAAAATACTGTAGTTGAAATATAGAGAAATAAGGCCTCCCGAGTGGTGCAGTGGTCTAAGGCACTGCATCATTACAGCCCCGGGTTCGATCCCAGGCTGTGTCACAGCTGGCCGTGACCAGGAGACCAATGAGGCGGCGCACAATTGGCCCAGCGTCGTCCAGGATAGGGGAGGTTTTGGCCAGCACCGATGTCCTTGTCCTATCGTGCTCTCCTTGTGGAGTGTCGGGCTCCTCCAAGCTGACATCTGTCGCCAGTTGTATGACGTTTTCTCCGACACATTGAAGCGGTTGGCTTCCGGGCAGTGCGGCATGGCATGGTTGTTTTTTTGGAGGATGCGTGGCTCTCGACCTTCGCCTCTCCCAAGTCTATACGGAAGTTGCAATGATGGGACAAGACTGTACCAATTGGATACAACGAAATTGGGGAGAAAAAGGGGTAAAAGTACAAAAATAATAATAATACAGAGGAATAATGAAAACACCAACATTTTTTCCTTGCCTCCTTTAAACCAGCATGCCTAAATAACAATCCAAATCCAATCACGGTAACTCACCTGTTTCTTATCCTCTTGTGGCTGCAATTTGATCTGATTTCATTTGAATGTTTATTCCACTAATGCTACTGCCAGCCACTGTTTTGTGGTAATCCAGTTGAGATAGAGTGGGGCAGGATACTGTCAGGTTTTAGCCAGTGTCCCCGACGTGATTACAGATGGCTGCATAACAGCTAAAACAATATGTCCACCTCGGGAAGTGACTTCACTAGATTCAATCAGTCCCCAAATTTTTATACCTGCCACTGTGATTGGGATATCGCTACATATAATGACATAGATCTAATAACTGGGGGGGGCGTTTGAATATCACACAAACTGACCAGCAACATCCTAAACTCAATACAGTAGTGTTACTGCTTTATGTTTGGGTCTCCTTGACTGTCAACTGACTTTTTCTCATGCCAGAAACAGTCAGGATTTTGCCATGATTTCCTAATTCAACGTTCTTGTTTTCTGCCAGTACACCGTCCCTGTGTGTTATCTGGGGTATTATCCACTGTATGTAACTCAGCATTCTAAATAAAATGAAGTAATTTATCTTAATTGTAAGAAATCTACTTTGCCATTAAATTGCCACTCCATAAGACTAATCATTTGCCTTTTTTCCACTTCATTGATTTGCAGCAGAATGACAAACACAATCCTTTCAAATGTTATCTTTGAGGGATTTCTCTTCAGCGGTTTAAATGGCATAAACTATATTGTTCCATGTGGGTTCATATACAGATTGTGATTACTGTATTTCCACAAGCAAGAAAGCTACTCTTGCGATGCAATTAAGATTGACATTTGGTATTTTATGGATCATTGTATTTTTTCTCAAAGCAGATATTTTCCCCTCTCTGCATCCTCCACATGAAGGCTTTCCTAACATTCAGAGTGACTGAATCTTATCTTTATATCTCAAAGATGAATCCTAGTGCTATTGGGTTGCTTTTATCTTTAAAGAAGACAGACTATTTTGAAGTTGAAAGGAATATGAATTTGAGATCGTCGTGTGTCTTGTGAATTTTGCAAGCTAAGGGGTTATTAGATGACCAGCAGGCACATCTCACATCTCAGACACAGGAAGTGGCCTGCAGCCCTCATGTCAGGTCTCTATTTGATTGTGGATGCTGTCTGTCTGTCTGTCCGACTGCCTGCCTGTCTTCCTGCCTGTCTGCCTGTCTGTGTTTACATCCTACTTGGCCCACTACCCACTACAGTACATACATGCTTCTGGCCCAGCCCAATCCACACCGCATCATGCCAGTGTAAACGACCTGTTCACAATATACCTCCTTCTTCCTTGCCTACCCAAAGCGGATGTGTCTACAGTAGGTCTCCCTCCAAAAACCTTCACAAGGACCACACCACACCGTCCAGACCCCAAGGTTGATGAATCCCATCTCAGTAGATTTCTAAATCAATGAGTTTCTGTCAAGTTGTACAGTTTGGAATGTTACGCTGCGCCTCTGTGCAGTTCCCTGAAATCGACCAATCACGACCGAGCCGAGAGGAACAGGAGCAGAGTGGGTGTCAGCCAGGCTCTGAGATGATGGATGGGGCTCACTAGAGAGATGATGGATGGCCTGGCAGACATTTTGTTTCAGATCTACAATATAATGCAGAATGGGTTACTAAGACATTGAACAACATCCAAATGCCCATCATGCAACTTGGAAGACATTTTGTTTCATAACCATGCAGAATGGGTTAATGAGACATTAAACCAGATCCAAATGCCCTTCATGCAACCTGGCAGACATTTTGTTTCATAACCATGCAGAATGGATTACTAAGACATTAAACCAGATCCAAATGCCCTTCATGCGACCTGGCAGACATTTTGTTACATAAACATTCAGAATGGGTTAGCAAGACATTGAACCCTCTGAGCAACCTCTCAAGAGAGCATCTGTAGCTACAGTATGTCCTTGGAGGCCAGGGCCTGTATTCAAAAAGCTTCTCAGAGTAGGAGGGCTGATCTAGGATCCGGTCTGGTGAAATTTTATCAGGTCAACCCCTGATCATATAATGTTTTTCATTATGTTCTGTAAGGCAAAACTGATCCTAGATCAGCACTCCTAATCTGAGACTCTTTGAAAATGCGGGCCCAGATGGACATTGAAAGGTGTTTTTTTGTTTAGTTTTTTCCTTTAATCAACTAGGCAAGCCAGTAAAGAACACATTCTTATTTACAATGACGGCCTACCGGGGAACAGTAGGTTAACTGCCTTGTTCGGGGGCAGAAAGACGTACTTTTACCTTGTCAGCTCGGGGACTCGATCCAGTTCATGATGCTTGATAGGTGAGGTAAGACGTTTTTGATGCTCTTTTGTCCAAACTGGGATTTCTGTGAAACTGCTATTAAAATCTAGTTATTTGGGCTATTTTTGTCTCAACAAAACTGCACTCATCACGTCTGTCTGATTGATTGTGGAGTAATTTTCGTTTTTTCTTCTTCTCAGCACAAAATGCAGTGGATCCATAGTGTTAATTAAACAAGGAGAAAAGCAATTAAAAAGTGCCACTATCAGCCGTGGGCAGATTGTGTGTTTCAGTGAGCCGTGCCGCGAGAAATATGGTGAGAAATATTTATATTCCACTTTCAAAGTCCCTTTTGAAGTGCCTGATCGTATTGGCGATGCTTTATTCATAAACAGCTTTTCATGGACAAATTCTGATTGAAACCGTGAACAATACAACATACATATGTTCTGAGAAGAGGATAACTTTTCATCTAAAGGAATAACAATTCGATATAAATGCATTTTTCAAACAAAGTTTTTTGTATTGTAACCTGTGGCCAATTTAACTTCTCCAACCAAAAGACAGCTGCTTATTTCTCCCCCCAAAATACTTCTCAATGCGAACAACGCACCAAGAACCAGATGCATTTGAAGTGATTTTCAATTGCACATCACATGAAAATGTCCAAAATCATAGCCTACTTCCAGCCAAATACTTGTGCAGGGCCCTATCTTCTTCTACCAAACCCCATTATCCGTTTGTTGTTTGTCTCACTGGTGAAGACAAGCCATTTCTTCCACCGTAACCTCCCTGGAGCCTGTTTAAAGGGATGCTTCATGCCTCTTACCTCTCCTAGGAAGAACACTCAGTGGCCAACACTGTTCCCGTATCTCTCCTCCCTGTGATAAAGAACCTAAGTGATCCTAAAGAGAAATTATTTTTGCCATTGCACGCACACACACACACACACACACACACACACACACACACACACACACACACACACACACACACACACACACAGGTGTTGTCTCAGCACAGCAGCAGTGCATTTAAAATTGACTAAAAATGAATGCACTTGAGAGGGTACATCGTGTTTCAACTACCAACTGCCATTTGATGTGCCGTGAGATGGAACAGTGGAGCATAATTCCGGGAGTTTTACACGCTCAACGTTTCACTTAATATGCACCATGGTGACATTGCTGTGGCGATGATTGCCCTTGACATCCTGCGTCGACGCCTGATTTTCATGTCCTCGTTTTCTGCTCCCTCGTCTCTCTGTTGGTTCGTTCTACGCCCTGCTGTGTCCCGACACAACACAGCAGCCCTCCAGTGATCTGAGCAGGGACCTGACTCCAAACA